>NW_022475066.1:0-271674 GCF_009193445.1 Aspergillus pseudotamarii | reverse complement strand
AAAAAAAAAAAAAAAAAAAAAAAAAAAAAAAAAAACCCCATTGACACCGGTCCACTCTATTTACATTGGGTATCAACCGCATGGTTTGCTGACTGACTGTCACAGTTCTCTCCAAATAACAGGATTCAGAAGTATGTAGGGGCACAAGGAGATATTATAGGAGAGGCGAAGAAGGAAGGGGGAGAGAGGGGATAGCGGGGGTATGTGGGAGATCAGATGCTAGTAATCCGCTTTGAAGCTGCTGGTGGTCGTTGCTTGATAACCATCTCAAGCTCCTTTAGCATGTTGGTGTTCGCATCAAGGCGCTCGCGTGCCGCTGCTTGTTTTGCTCGGTCTTCTTTGACCCGAGCGATTCGCTCCTCTCTCGTCAAGGATTGTCTCTTGCTACGGGCTGGGAGGGCCACGGCTTCAAAGATTTCCTCCTCGTCATCGATGGTATGAATGATGCTGGAATCCGGCCTTTCGCCATTCAAGGCTTTAAGCGCATCGGCTGGACTACCTTCCACCGCTGTGGAACCGCCTAGACTAGGAGTGGGGGATGACGGCAGCTTCCACTCACTCAACGGCCTCGAAAGTCGATCCACGTTCAATCGCTTGTCTGGCGTGATACTGGCCATGGCGGCTTTACCATCCTCCCATTCTTGGAGAAGGTTTTTTATGTCCGTTCCGATTGATTCGTAGTGAGAAGCAACCGTCGCTTCATTCTCGTCATTCTCATCAGCATCCGTTTGTTCCAAACTGGCACTAGACATTTCTCTGATGAGATGCATTTTTGCGTGAAGCGCGCGGATTGCCTGTGAAAGAGAGTTAAGCTTCCGATATTGCGCACGGAGATGCTCTTTATTAGGAGATGCTGTGGGTAGGGGAGACCGAGGAACTTGACTGCCTAAAAAATAGGTTAGTGGGGTCTTTGGCAGGTTCGCTCTCGTACTCACTGTCTTCCTCATTGAGGATGTTGGTCATCTTTTCTGTATTTCTGCCGGTTACCTCGGCCAGGTCCTGCATCTGCTCGATAGCGATGGTCCATCGCGCGATGTCGGATCCTCCACCATCGGCACCCAAAGCCAATAGGCAGCAGAGTATGCTCTTTCTCACGATGTATAACCGTCCGAATAGGGTTCGAAGAGCGCGTAAGGAGTATTGATCTTCAACCGCCCGCTCGGCGAGTGCTGATTCAGCCTCCGCTAATTCTTCCTCCGAGACATCGTAAATGTCATAATATTTGGCCAGGTTGTCATTATCCGTGACGGGTTGCAAAGAGCGTTGTGCCTGTATATACCGTTTCAACATGGCGTAGAAGCATTCCGACACAGTCCGACGCAGCCTCAAGCATCGCCGCGTTTGCGCTTGATCCTCGAGTCTAGATATGGGAGGCAATGGTGTGCTTCTATGATTGAGTTAGATACCGAAATTCGTCGGTTAATTGCAGATGAATGAGAGGAAGACTGGCTTACATGCGGTAGCCTCTGGAGACTAGCTCAACCTCCTGTATGAACACGACCGATGCCGAAGCAGCAGAATCAAACCCTTGAGCGTTGCCAATGAAAAATGCCGCCGCATCCACAGATTGGTGTCGCAAATACTTAAGCCATTGTCGTTTAGCGAATGCATAAAACAGCACCCCGATTACGGGTACCAAGACTAACAGTACGCCAACTTTTCGGGGGTTCAGGCCTGAGCCCGTTCGAGGACGACTCCAGTGCAGCAACCAAGCGATAGAGAAGGATGTCGAAGCTGTGACAACGGCGCCCTGTAGTCCAAAAGTTGAAGAAATTGACGGAAGATCGGCCGAACGCGAACTAGACAGCACATCTGCAGCCGAAGTATAGGAAGGGGCGCTATGCTCGTTCAGCAACTGCGACGCGACGATGACATAACCGAATTGTTCCAGAAACCTCTCATTATCGCTTCGTCCAACACGCGAATTCAACGCCGACTGTAGACTTCATCAGCCTAAAGGCAATCATAGATAATACAACGACGTAATTGGAACCCATACCGTACAGGCGTCGTAAAGTTTGCCTAGAGCCGCTCTTTGGTGCGATGACTTAAGGTCTAGTGGTCTAGGGAGCTTATTCCGGATCCGTTCTTGAAATCTTGACGCTCCTCGTGGAGCAAAATCCGCCGCTGTTGACTCGGAGGCAATATCGCTATTCTCTGTCTCCTTAACGGGCCAGCTTGGGTCGTGCTCACCCTCCCCTGGTGCGCATTAGACCTCTGTGACGCGAAAAACCAGAGGTTTATAAGGACTTATGAAAGCGAGAAAAGGACTCACCTTGGAGATAATCCGCCAAAGGCGAGTTTTCATAAACAAGAGATTCCATGATCGGTGGGCATGCCGTAAGCCTGGCCGATAGGGAGGGGGCGGGTATGTGGGCTGCTCGGTGCTCGGTCTGGTCGGCGGCGGCGGCGGCGGCGGCGATGGCTTCGTTTTATTAAAAGTATTATAAGGAGCGTAAGAAGGAAAACGATAAGGAACGTAATGGGAGTCGGACTATGGAAGGATCATCTCCGAGGAAGAGTCCAACAGCGCGATATGGCGGTGGTGGTGGTGTGAGAAAGGCAACAATCAATGGCGGAACAACCGGGGGTTCAGATGTGCTTCGGAGGGTAAAGAGCGCCAACAAACAAAGGGAAATTCAACGTCCGCAGTGGGCGTAGGTTCGAGTTCAAGCCAGGTTCTTTACCCCTGGCAGATAGTGTAAAAATAGTGCAGGCACAGTGAGCCACGTTGAAGATCCGGTCCATGTGTGTCTGGGGAAGGGGAGGTTTTGGATGCGTCGATTGTCGAATCGGAGACCGGATCACCGTTCGGAACAGGTTTAAAGCCAGTGTTCACGGCTCCACCGAACTAAGCCACTCTGGGCCGTTTATGGTTTTGACCCCCTTCTCAACGGGGCTCTTCGGTCAAATCCTTTTCGAGTAAATTGTTTTGCCTACAAAGTACAGACACCACGAGGCTGTGTTTTCTTATATCATGGTGAGTCAGATCTGTAATTATTCCAATTGAAACCTTCCTCACTACACCATCAAATCTCACCATGCCTCATGAAACGGCTATTCTTGCAAAATAAGACCGAGTAACCGCCGTTGCATCTTGTGAAGGCCGACGGATGACGGCGGGGTTGGCCGAGGCCCATGCATCATACTACCAAACTACTACGACACCACTAGGCAGAGAACTGTCGTTTCAGGTTGACTATAAGCTAGGTTCTCCGTACCTTTTTATTTGTTATCGTGACGGGTTTAATTATACTCTTCTGCTTGTTGTCTTAAAAATTAGCAATTTAATACAGACATTGCAATATCGAGGCATACCCTGACTGGCTTTCCACGGAGCAAACACCTTTCATGACCGAGTAATTCAATTTTAAGTATCCCTGCATTCAGAATGAAAAAGATGATGATCAGACCACATGTTAAAAACTAAACAGGAAGCCTTTTCCACCGGATTGTTGAGGAGTTTAACCTGATGGATACCTTGAATCTCGGTCCCAACCTAATTTACTGATAAAGTCACGGGCCAAATGACTAAGGGCCCGCTAAGCTGGATGAAGCAATATATGCAAACCACTCAATATCCCCTCAGAGTGGAGAACTTTCGCCGTGAACAAACTCTTCGTAATCGTATCCCAACTGCAGTGATGGCGATTCCAACTGAAAGGTACCTCATCTTAGGATGTTGTCAAGGCAAACTAAGACTCTGTTTAAGCTATAGGAGCAATCTTTGCATCCCAGACCCAAACCTTATGTGATTGTCAGCCACAGTTAGATTGTCCAATGAAGATCGGCATATTTCAGCTCTATACATTTATCATGTACTTCATTCGAGGATCAGATTCGGGAGTTCACCGAAATATCGTGTTCTGACCCAGAAAACGAGTCAGATTAAGTTTTAGCGATATTTAAAGCGCTGCTCCCTAACCGACTCGTCATAGCCATATTGGCCGTCAACCTATCCTCTTCGCTGGAATTGTAACTCCCTCATAGTTATATGCAGCTTGACGTGGACGTGCATGAAAATGGCTGGACAACGAAAAGACACAGCTCCGTTTATAAGCTGGCCAGAAAATTCTGTGCTTTGCAGCTATTTTGAAAGATAGTGGATGTTATCCCTTCCTACATCCTGCGATATTTTTTATTATTTCTTTTTCTTTTTCTGCTCTTTTCAATAAGAGTGAGGAATAGGATATGGAACTGATCATCGGTCTCTGCCTGTTAGCGCCGCTTTTATTCCTCTGTACCCCTCTCAAGCGCTTCATCGGTTTAAATGCATCTGAACTTCCACTTCCTCCTGGCCCAACATTACTTTCCGGGCCCTTTCCAGAGAAAGATATCGCCAAAACATTTCAGAAATGGAATAAAAAGTATGGCCCCATAGTGAGCGCAAAGATTGGAGCCCAGCAATTTATCATCCTGGGGAGTCGTCGAGCGGCCCAAGACCTACTGGAGCGACGAGCAAGTATATACAGCTCGCGTCCCGCGTCCAAGTTCTTGGATAAGTACTTGCACAAGGGACTGGCATCTGCTTTCATGCCATATGGTGCCCAGTGGAGACTCCATAGACGGTTGGGCTCGTCACTCCTCAGTGAAAGGGCGTCTACTGCCTATCGTCAACTCCAGGATTTCGAGAGCAAGCGACTTCTTCATGAGTTCTTATCCACGAATGATTTTTCAGAGGCCTTCCTCAGCTACACATCGGACATCATGTTCACGCTTGTATACGGAAAAGGGAGAGGCAAGGACGATAGCGACCATAAGATGTTATATCAAATAAATGAAATGGCCACATTCGTACTTCAGAAAGCTTCTTTTGGAACGATTTTGCTTGACCTGTTCCCCATGCTCGACTGGCTCCCACATTGCTTCTTGACTTGGAGAAAGAAGGCAGAAGAGCTTCATTATAAGACCAAAGAAGTCTATACTGAATGTGGCAACATTGCGCTTGGAGGCGACTGCTGGAACTGGAGTCATGAGGTCTCTCAGAGAAGCGAAGCTAAAGAGCTCCCCTGGGCAGATGTCTGCTACGCCCTGGGCGAACTTTACGTAGCTGGAATCCATACGACTAAGATGGTCTTGGAGATATTGATTATGGTATGTGTACTCCACAAAGAGGTGAAACAAAAAGCACAAGCAGAGCTAGACTCCGTTGTCGGCGAGGACCGATTGCCGTCGCCCGACGACCTTGAGAACCTTCCATACATCCGGGCGATCGTCTCTGAACTCCTTCGCTGGCGCCCTATCTCTCCAATTGGGGTTCCTCACGCGGTCATACAAGACGACGAGTACATGGGCTACCGTATCCCTGCCGGCGCGACGGTAGTCGCAAACCAGTTTGGGATGAACATGGACGAGGCGACTTTCGACAATCCCGCAACCTTCAATCCTGATAGATATCTCAACAACCCAGATCTCCCTGTCTCCGCTTTTGGCTTTGGACGGAGAATATGTCCTGGTCACCGACTCGCACGGGGCAGCCTACTGATCGTTACTTCACGTCTGCTCTGGGCTTACGATATCACATCTGCACAAGGGGACGCTGATCTTAGCGGCGAAAGCAGTCCCTCTTCCGTCAAAGCCTTGTTTCAACCAAGGAGCTCAAAGCATGAGCGGGTAATCAAGAAAGAGTGGGAGGATACCGACAAAGACGAAAAGCGAATCTTGGAGAGAATCCGGGACCGTATCTGATGCATGGAAATCTATCTACACACAGAAGAATGACCTTGGATCTTCCCAGTATCTCAGTTAAATGTCCAGCTATGAAAGTGGAGTTGGAAAACAACCTGAGTCATTGATGCGATCTGGATTAAGATCTCAGGAGTGAAGCGCTCGAGATATATCAATATCGCATTTAGAGCCCCTAAAATATATACGAGCTTAAATGTGCTATTTTGTCTTTCGAAAGAGAGAAATGAATAGTATATGCTTGCATAATCTCACGACTTTCAAGTCCTCTTAATCTATTGTTGAAGGGCCTTCCATTATTTTGTAGACAGAGCACAACGGTTAAGGCACATCATAGGCAGAAGCATACTCAACTAGGTTTTCCATTACGAAGTAACTCTAGTGATTCTATTACTAAATAATATCTGCTCAGACAAAACGATGGCAGTACTACTAGTAGTAGCTGCCGCCAACTGAGACATACATACTGCATCTGCATAAATAATGCCTCAGGCACCACCGCGTTGCGCCAGCAACCAACCCATCAACATCGCGTCCCCATCTCCATACCTCGCAATCCACGGTTCCAACATCTGTAAACCAATGAAGAATCAGCTACCTCTGCCTTATCATCTGAAGGTACAATTTTAGTCACCAACATAGCAGATCAACAAACTGTACCTCCAACGCGACGATCTTCCGAGAACTACCGGTTGCTCACCCCCGCGTTGCCCCTTACTTTAACTACGTACCCCTCGATACGATATCACAGGCTTTGTTTCAGTCCAAAAACATTATATTAGACACATGTTGTTATAAGGGCTTATGCCTTCTATTGCACCACACTCACTTCAGATCGGTTAGATATTGTTCGACAGTATCATGTCAGGTCTATTAGGAGAAGTTGGCACCCCGTGCCCATCAAGATCTTCTCGATTTGACCGGAGCAGCGGAGGAGATAGCTCGTTTAGCAAGCTCTGGGAGGATAGCTTGGAAAACTGTGACGAGACGGCCAACATCGAATTCACCACCGAGATCAAAGCGCCGCTTCTAACGACAGTCAAGCCCCGTCGAAGGACGAAGACCGGCAGCTCTTTCGCTATCCACGATGATGGCGAACAGAACCCCGTGCAAACAGTCAACCCGAAGAGAAGGGAAATCCGTCCAGCAGTCGCCCCTTCAGGTCGAAAGATGTCTTTACTGGCCCAACCGGCCCAGAGGTTCCGTCCGAAGGTTAGCTTCACGGCTAGTCCACCTAGGACTTCGAAGCCATTAGGAGAGCCCGAGAAGAAATTGCGGAGTACAAAGCTAGACGCCCAAAAGAATAGGGAGCTTCTGATGCAGATTAATGGGAACGGACGTCAAACTCCATCGAAGAATGCTTTGAAGACTGATGCACGCCGTAACACGGTGTATATTCCGCCGGATGACTCCACTGTTGCGAGCGTGTTTACGGGTATCATCAGCCCTACCAAGTCTAACAGTATGCAAGACTACGTTCCGGAGGACACGCAGGTTAACGCCTTAGAGTCACATGTCGCTAGGAAGCGGCAGGCTAGACGCTCTTTGGCTTCATCCGCGCAGCGAATTCCGCTTCAACCAAGCGCGAAAGTTAAGCAGGAGTCTTATATTCACGTCGATATTGCTGGGAAGAACGGTGGAAAAGAAAATATTCCTCCTGGAGCTTGCCTTCTCGGCAAGGGAAAGGGCAAGGATACTCAACCCATGAAGACCAATGACGAATTTAAAAACCCTCGAACAGCTTCGAAACCTGCACAAGCTCAACTGCGTGGATATCCTTCTACAAAGCCGATGAGTCCACTCAAAGCAAGGTCTGTTAATGGGACTGTGAAGCGAACAGTGATGAGAGAAAGTAGAAACAACGCCAAAGCAGCATCCGTTCATGTGGTACAAGAAAGCAACAAGTTGGAAAAGCGAAAAACAAACGACAATCGAGCTCCCTCAGTTTCTAAGCATTCCACACTTTCCAATACGTTGAAGAGCTCTGAGATGCGCGTCAACCTCTCCAAGGCCTCGGTAGTGCGCCCTAAACCGAACCACATTGACGACGAGTATCCATTGCTGAAGGACGATATCACAAAGCCGGAATTGTATGAAGATGACTGGCTCTCCCATCAGGAGATCATGATAACTCAACTGGCCAATAGGGTTTTTGATCAGACCAACGAGAGTTTAAGCTTCCAAGATCCAACAGCACTTCGACATGAACTACTCAAGCTCTACCAGAACACACCATTTGCACATCTTTATAAGAGGGTCCAAGCATCATTGCTATACGGTGCCATGAGTATCCCGAGAGATGTGCTTGGACGGAATGACCGGCTGCGGCAGGATGTGGGAATGAAGCGAAAATTCTTGGACTTCTGGATGCAAACGTATGATCCACGGGCGTTACGAGCGGCAGTGGAAACAGTCACAGGAAGGAGGATGACCGATAACAGACTGGCTCAGGAGAGCAGTCATAGCCAACCTGACATGGACTTTGGCGATGGTAAAGCACTGAAGAGAGGACTAGAAAACTTTTTAAATACTTTTTTGCTGCAAAACCAAGACATGGAACGACATGCTAGAGAATTCAGCGGCGGGGATTCAGACGAGGTTGGCACGGCCTATCATCGCACTGTACTTCGCAGCATCATGATCGTCATCCTCTTGGACAAGGGAATTTCAAGCCCAGGGACGGTACTTCCACGTTGCCTTTTCCTTCGTTCATCCCAGTTCAAGTCCTCTGCCGCCGTGCTCCAGGCCTTAACTCGTTTTCTTCTACCCTCGTCCGGAGACATCATCAAGACGCTTGGTCATTTAGACTGCCAGTTGGTCTATGAGCAAAGCGCGCTGCAGGAGTACGACTACCAGATAAGCAACTTAGCTGTAGACATGAGAGACGGTGTCCGGCTAACTAGGATTGTGGAGTTATTATTATATCCGACCGACTTATGCCTCGCAGATGGGGCGCGTTTGGGCCCGCTTTCACAAGGGCTGAAGCTTCCATGTCTTAGTCGCGCAGTAAAGCTGTTCAATGTGCGAATTGCTCTGAATGCATTGGCTTGCAGCAAGAGTTCCCACAAGCTGGTTCGTCGTATCTGTGCGGAGGACATAGTCGATGGACATCGTGAGAAGAACGTCGCACTTCTATGGGGCCTTGTTAGCCAATGGAGCCTCGCTCGGCTTGTCGATTGGGATGACTTGAGAAACGAGATCGACCGCCTAAAGCAGAAGGCCGTCTCTCAGTATGGGTATGAGTCGGTCAAGGGTGAGGGATGGTTCAATAGAGATTTCGATGGTTTGTATGAGCAGGGTGACGAGGCTACATCGTTGCTTCGACAATGGGCCTCTATTCTGGGATATTTGAAAGGCCTACAACTTGAGAACTTTAGCACCAGCTTCGCGGACGGCAAGATTTACGAAAGCATTGTGGATGAGTACGAGAACTACATACTCAAAGGGAGTCAGCCCCTATCTACGGAACTCATGGAGCCACTCTCCTCGCTGCAATCTCGCCTCAGGGAGCTAGGATGCAGTGCAGAGCTCGGTAAGTCGTCTAGTGAATACCCATCATGGAGCCCAACTAACAACTACTAGCGTATCTCATTTCCCCTAGTTCTTCAAGGGCGCACATCCTAAACAGCGACTTCACACTGGGGGCACTCACCTTCCTCTGTTCTCGATTCCTTTCCGCAACTAAGCGTGCTCGCGCGGCGACATTTTTGCAAAGGAGATGGCGACAAGTCCTCGCGCATCGGGATCTCCAACGGCGGACAGTCGCCCGAGACGTCGCTAGACAATGCGCAGCCGTCGTGCAGACAAGAGACCGAATCCTCTGGGCCAAAGAGATCATTATCCGGTGGTGGAGAATGGTGAAAGCGACGCAGCAGCGGCACAACACAAGCAGCAGATACGAGAAGCTAATCCCTATGTCCAAGGGGGTCCCTCTACGTGGCCAGCGGTCCGCGTACTGAACTCGGACGTTTCATATACCCGCGGTTGCATATTGGGCATTGGCAAGGCAATGACCCTTGTATGAATTATAGAGTACGATGTCAAGCCAATCACTCAACATTGCCTTAGTTTGGCTGTACTATTTTCAGCGTCTCCAGGATCATAGTCTTTTGTCCAGCGTTATGTCATAAATAGGATAATACTATTATAGTAATGCATAATGAGAATAGAAACCACGACAAAATCAACACCAGATACGTAAGGTATAGCTTGAAACGGAACAAGGCACCAATCCAACAAAAAACAAAAAAAATAAAATAAAAAAAAATAAAAAAGAAACAAAATCCCTCAGCGAACTTCCAACTTTGACGTCAAGAACAAGCAAACAAACAAACCATTTCACAACCCAACCACCTAATGACTTGATCTCTGGAAACAAAAATAGAACCTCATCCAAACAAACCTCCATCGGAAATAGTTACCAGACTTTGATAATCCTCGCCACTGACCCCCGACCGGAAAACTACTTTTAGTGACTTGCTGACAACCATGACATCATTCCATTCATCTGACCAACACCTCATTTATATGTCTGCCTATCATCGTCCTTTTCCTTCACAGTAGATTAGGAGTTTTTCGGGTGGACGGACGTAGTAAGTAAATTCTATTCCTTTCTAGCGTTTGGAGTCGGGTATAGGGTGCATTAGTATATGCTTACTTTACTATTGGTTTTGGTGTTGGTGGAGGGGGAACTATGATGTTATGTTATATGTGATAGTTTTCTGGGTTGTTGCTATATGGGGGGGTTACTTATGTATTATTATTAATAATTTAATAAATGGAGTAACTAGCTTTATATATAGGTTACAAATAGAATATAGGTATTTATTTATGTTACTAACGTATTGTGGTGGCCTGGAAGATGAACAGGACTGACTGATGTTTACGTGTATAATTTTATATACTCTATAGTTAACAGTAAATGTAATACACAACCTACTATCCATAGGGTAAATATATGAAGGCCTAGATCAAATTACATAAAAGTGATGATTCCTGGAGACTTCCAAGCCACAAGTTACTAATAGGATTGTTTTGTTTTTGTTTTTTTGTAAACTCTTTGGTTCGTTACTTAATAGATGTGGTAAGCCGAGGTGGTGGTTATGCTGAAGGTTGTTTCGTTTCGAGAAGGTCGCTTTTTGGGAAGTTTTGGATTTTATCTTTTTTTTTTTCCTCCTCATCTTTCTTCTTGAGAGTTGGGGTGTTTTTTTTTTATATTAGGGTTTCATTGTTGATGTGGATTTATTGAAAGGTGGATGTGATCTGTACATCTGTATGTATGTCTCTCATATTCTGTCTGTTCATAAGATTAAGACATCGGATTTGCTAATGCACTCTTATCTGAGTGCAGATTTTAGATAAACAAATTACTATGTTCAATAATCTTGGGATTGCTATGTGTAAATGTTAATAGTCCGGACAGAAGAAGAGGCTCATGCCTGAGTCATGCTGCCGGTCGGAGGCCGTCACCTAAGCAGAGCATGCGTCGAGTTTAGAATTTGAGTCATTAGGGGGTTTTTTCCAGTCTGAGTCTGGATCTCCAGTAGGCAGCACTATTGAAGTTTGACCCGGGAGCAGTTCGTCCGTCTCCTTAACGAGTCCGCGTGCCGAGCCGTCGACGTAGGTAGTGATGATTTCCCGTTCTAATCACAACTGGCTCTTGCATAGGATCGACGAGATCTGCCTCCACTGCCTCAAGAGGACGGGGGGCCTCCGCGGGGTCCGAGAAGATTGTTTGAAAGGGCCCGCGCGACATCTTGGGAATGTGGAAGTTCTTGGCCGCACTTGGCAGCGTAACGCAAGAAGAGGACCGTCTCGCTCCGGAGGACCGTCACACAGGACGCGCAAGGAGAGAAGAATGTAAGAAGACGAAAAGTCAGACGGTTCTTGGCGGATTCTCCGTGAGACGGAGGGGAGGCGCAGCCATCGCAACGTTGCCAAGCGCTGCTGTGGAATGGACCATGACCAGCCAGCCAGAAGGGCAGGAGTAAGGGGTCGCTGGAGGAGAGAGAAATTGGGAATGTTTTTTCTCTCTCTCTCTCTCTCTCTCTCTCGAAATGCATGGGGACATACTGGTTATATCTTGGCGGCTCTTGGCAGAGGTCTTGGCTGCCCATAAAGTTCCAGGGGGTGGTGTGGGAATACAAAAAAAGCAGAAGTGCTAGAATGCCGTAAAGTTGGGGGAGAGCGTCGATCATCAGATCAAGTGATGTGATGTGCCACTCCATCTATTCGTTCCTCTCTCCTCTCCCCTTTTCCTCTGGGTGGATAGAGTGAATGACAGGTACATACATCCTGTACATCCTGTACATCCTGTCCGTTCAGGTGGCATTCGGGCCGAGTGAAAGGGAGGGAGTTTATTGTTTTCTGGAAAACCGTTGTTAGCCAATGAGCTGTTAAGTAAGGGTCATTCCATGTGTGATTTGGTTACACAATTTGGATCTTCAATAATCTCTTTCTTTTATTTTTATTTATTTTTATTTTTTTGTTTTGGTTCTTTTCATTCCCCCTCCCTTGTGGTTTGGATTAAATTACCACGCACTGGGAAATCCGGTACCTACCACCGGTATTTTGTATTGGCATTACCGGGTCCGGTTTGATGAAGAAAACCATCGTGGGTCCAGCGAGACAATGGAGAAAGGGCTCGATGAATTGTTTGCATGACAATGGTTACTCGGTCATAGGAATTTTGATGATCGCACTCAAAAGGACGATCGAAGGGAAGAGTCAAAAGCACCATGCAGATGTCATGGTCTAAAGAAAGGAAAGGTCGAATTGCCTCGTCCTTTGGTTCGCACACTAGAGGGGAGACTTGACACTCGTTGATTCGACAATGGATGGGGGTGTTGCCGGGGGATTGGAGGAAGCTGACCATGCATGAGGGGAAATGTACTCCGTATAGTATAGTACTAGTAGTAATTCATACTACTAGTAGTACTACTGGAATAGCAGACATAAACCTGGAGATAGCAGTGGTCAGCTTGGGGAGCCTGAGGAAGCAGTACACTCGGATGGGGTTTGTCCGACTTTGACTGCCTCAGGCTTACCCAGATTGGGTCAGTCTTGCATTGTGATTAAATGGCCTGAAAGGTGTCGGCGTGAAGCCAAAGAGTCCCGTGCACGTCCGTTCCCCCACCAGCATCAACGAGTCCCATAAATGCCTCATACAAATGCTCCCCAGTACCAAGTCTCTGCCGCTGTCGGCCACCATCGGCCCATGGTTGATAAGCTGTTTGGCGTTTATGCAGTCCTTATCCAATCCTAAGTTTATAGCTCCATCCCGTTATACAGCAAGCGTGTCCATTTCCCACCAAACATTTATCTCCTGATCCTAGACTTTAACCGAAATGCCTACGAGCTAAAGTAACCCACCGTACAACTGGCAATTCACGACCTCCACCTAGTCGCCTCTCGGCGGATAACTCCCATTCCCATCACAGCAGAGGGCTGGGGCGGGGGGCAAGAAACCAAGGCGCCGGGAGGTGTGAAATCATCCTGTGTGCACAGCGCTCTGTATGGAGTCCTGCCACATAGGTTGGGATAGTGTAGGACCTACCCCTTTAGGCCGACCGGTGACTGATTGCTGCGATGACCACAACGCATCGACCAGTTGAACGCTCGACTGGGTCTACCCACGAGCTCAATGCCACATGCGATCTCACTCCGCAGCGATCTGGTTAAACTTTGGTCGGATTTTTAACCGCAAGAAGTCAGATGCCTCCTCCCGGTCCTATGCATTGCGTGTATCAGACCGGGACATGAATCTCCAAAATTTGAGTGCGGAGAGAGAGAGGGAGGGAGTCGTAATCAATTTTCGTCCAATGTCGATGCGTTGTGTTGGAAAAAGACCACCTCTTTCCTTGTCCCATTCAGCCCTGAGACTGGAAGCTAAAACGTTACCTAACTGAAATGGGACATCCGAGTAGCTCGTATTTTTTTTTTTTTTTCTTATGTTCACAAGGCAGGAGTGGTTATTTGTGTGAACAGAGCGGAATGATTGTTTCCAACCATTATGATTTGCTGAGATGGGAACAGAAACATCTGTGCCGAATGAGATCGAGTCGAACAGTCAGAGAGGGGAGACGGAAGAACGGGTAAAAGAAAAAAAAAAGAAAAGAAAAAAAAAATTCCACAAAAAACCGAGTAAGGCTTGGAATAAGTGGGGGGATCCCTGAGTCGCATGAAGCTTGACCAAGACTCAAGATTTCCGCGGCGTTTGGTTCTCTCGTTGGTGATCCAAGATCCTTGAGACTCCGCTTGAATTCGATGTCACGGGAGCCCATCTGACCGCTTCTCTCACTGGGTCAGGCATCACCAACTCAGTTTCTTTTATGTTATTGATATCCTCCATGCGACAGGTTATCTGAGTCTTCTTTGAAGGCATCAGGGTTTGGCCACTTTCAAATGTATTACCATTCTTTCTTACTCTGTTTAGACTTTCTCCCATACCTCGCATAGAGGCCCGGGACTTGGCACATCATGTACTGTGCATGTATGTACTCTGTACGGGGGCAGTTCTCTCTCCAGATAGACTCAAGTTGAGGCGGTGATCTTCAGAGCTCCAACACTGCCTCTGTGCTTCGCCTTTCTTGTCATGAATGCCTAAATCCAATTCTAATTATGGCCCTACGAACTATAATCAACATTCTACAACATCATGAAGGAGGGACCCATAACCTTGCCCAACGAGGAATGAAGAATTCTCCAAGTTGTCTATCCCTGCGGTGATCGATGTGGAGAAGTGGATGAGAAGGCCAAGAGAGCAGCGTGCTAAGTTCTCACCCTCAGGAAGTCACCCTAGTGACTTGTTTAGAGTAATTCTATTGCTCTTTGCTTATGACTAGTCCCGTACTTATCGCTGCTCCGAATGGAGCAAGATCACCCTCCCCTGGTTGTTATTTATAATGTGGTGATTAAAATTATCATCGACGCCGGACAGCCAAGAGCTGCCTATGTCATGCCCAGAACCGGTAGTCTGTAATAGTTACCAATATTCACAACACACCTCCCCCAAAATTTGATTCTGGATGTGCTGTCCTGTTTGTACTACTGATTTCTTTCGACAGAGGGAGGTAGAGTCGAAGATCGCATCATCCATTTTGGTGGCTGCGACTCTTGGCCATCACAGTAGCATTATCAGACAGTCAATAGCGTCATGGTTGGATGGGTGATCGGCCAAACCCGTGGATTCTGTGGACGGTTGCACTCCCATCGTACTCCGAGTACTGCAAGTAAGTAACACTTCATCGCAACGCAAGGGGCCTTCGATCCAAGAAATTCCTTGAGGATTCTATTGCAGCTTCCATTCCTCGGTCGCTACCTTCATCCCTTCCTAGTACTTCTTTCAATTCTAATCATGTTAGGTTTGACAAGTTCGAAGATACGGTATTTACATGTAGTATCTCTGTAAGGCTTCCCGGGAGTACAGAGCATTTCGGGGGCTGCAACCTACCGCAGGTAACAAAAAAAAGAAAAAAAGGAGCCAAGATTACGGATCAGGAACGAATGAACTGTGCTGTCAAGTAAGGAACGGGCTCGGCGAGAACGTAGGTAATGATTCATTGAAGGTTTCGTTTCAACCTCGACCATTCAAGTCTTGGAAATGAAGATATCACCAATAGTACGCCATCGTGATCAAAGAGAGTCAAATCAAACTAGACTCAATTGTGTTTAACTCGAAGATGAAGGCGCGCGTAAAGCGCCAGAGTAGGTTTGCCAGGGTTTGATTCTAATTTAGTGCTGGGAGCCGGTTTCGTCCTAGTGACCGGTTGAGTCCAAGAAAGAAGTTTGGCCGAGTGTAGCCTCAGGCTGTCAAGTTTCAACTGAATTGGTTACCATTACCCTTCCCGTCTTGGTGTTGTTCAGACACGGCGCTACGGTTGGTACGTTACCAGTAACTAGTTAGGTAAGAGTACGGAAAAGCGGTCGAGACAAAAGTGGCACCTAGCTGGAGAGTTGTCTTCGCTTGTTAGTTATAATCGTCATAATAACATGCGCACCGGAGTTATCCTGGTCTTCTTCACCATTGTCTCCATCGTCACTGAAACCGAGTGCCAGTGGTCATCTTTGTCGTTGTTCCGATGGTCTGGTAACTTACGGTTACATTACTGGTCTCTCGTCCTACAAGAGGGCCGACCAAGCGATAGGGCAACCTCTGGGACAGCGTTACGACTTACGAGTGCTGCTGCAGCTCGTGCCGCCCTGGGATCCAGCCTCGTGGGGGTGAAATGAAATGTACTTACAGTGGTACAGCATGGGATCGGGGTCCATCAATAGTTTGTCGAGATTTAGTAGCATCCATTTTTGGGTCAGATCGAAATAGGATCAAGGAATTAATCTTCTAGAAGAATAGCATCTATATCTTTTCTGATAATACCCTCCGATGGATTTGTGTGCATGTGTTTGGTTTAGTCGCATAAACTCGGTCTGTACTTTTCAAGATGTAGTTTTTGTTGGGCAAATTACCGGCGCGGGTTAGTCAGCTCGGCAGCTGCCTTTCCCTTTTGGGTAATTCCAGGGTACCTTTCCAAAATGCCTCATAGTCATCTCTCTCACTCGGCATGAATCCGGTCCCGATGGGTGAAACCGGCTCGTAACAATCAATCTTCTTTCAGTCCTTTGAATCTTAGGGTTTAACCTACGCAGTTTCAGACAATTAGACGAGATGATCTCGCTTCTAGGAAGATACAGAGATCTCCTTTGAGAAACTATCTCCTAATAAAGAATTTTCTCCCAAAGTATTCTCAATGAGATTGTTCGATGCAGTACATCGTCAACTTGCAAAAAATATAGCAATACAGTATTTTTTCAGCCAGCGTCACGTAGCCGCAGGAACAGAAGCATGCATCAGTTTGGAGAGTAAAAGCGACAGGGTGGGTCCATCTTGGCGGGGATAATTGGACCAAGCGTCTGCAGAAGAAAAGAAGGCCAAGAGAAGATCTCTTTTCCCTCTTATTTTTTTTTTTTTTTTTTTCCTTTTTTTTTTTTTTTTTTTTTTTTTTTCGATTTTGCTTTTAATTATGATTTTTTTCCTTTAAACCCTCCCACCCCTCTAAATTACGCCGTACTTACTGTACCGGCTGCTAACCATTGAATCATTAATTATTTCTATTTACCTTTGTGATTATTTAATTTTTCTAATTTCTATTTTTTTTTATTTTTAATTTTTTTTTTTTTTTTTTTTTTAATACACTTTTTGCCCTCCCCTTGTGGATTCTGCTTTCTTTTTTATTCTCCGACTTCCTCTTAACATTCCTTCTTCCCTTCATCTCGAACTCAAAGCCTACTATTGCCAACACATTGTTTTTTTTCTGGAGCTTTTCTTGAACGCGTCTTCTTCTGGCGCTCTTTGAGCTGCCATCTATTGAAGAAGGCGTAGATCTCAGATCTTGGCCGCATACCTGACGCCATCGTCTCCTTTCCCTGCTGCGCCATACCTCAACACCATGCCTTGTATATCATGACCATCTTCGTCCTTTTCGGGACCCCATTCTCTTCTGCCCTCTGGCTCGATCGGTTGCACAATTGATCGATATTGAGAGAGCATCTTCTTATTAAATATATTTGATTGATGAAATTATCGGATTATATTCTTTTCAAGCAATTGAATCCTTCAATCCTCGCTGTCGCCACTATCCTTTCCACCTCTCACCATACTACTACCTACCGAGCTGTCTCTTTATCCTCATTTACCTTGTTTCCCTCACATACTCCCTGTCGTCAGTATTAATATAATCATAAAGTGATGGCCAACTTCCGTGGTGGTGACCGACCTTTCTCGTCGATACAACACATCTTGAAGATGCTACTCTCACCTCATCAGTCTAACAAGTCTGCCCCGCAAGAAAACGCAATGACTGAGGACATCGATGAACCCCCCGATCACCGGTTCCTAAATACTGCCCAAATGAACGTTGACGACGGTGTGGTTTACGTCAAGTCTCCCACCGCCATGAGTGATAAGAAAGAATCCCTCCTCACCCGTGCCCTCCGGCACAGCCCGACTCTAAGCCCATCTGAAGAGCTTCCCTCCCCCCGTGACCGGTCCTTCTACCGCTCGTACCCTCATAGTAATGTTAGCGGTGTGTCGAGTGCTGAATTGACTAGCGACGAAGGCTTGAGCAGTCCATCCTTGTCCAGCACCCCCAGTCCACCTCTACCAGCTCAGCTATCCAGCAAAGCCCCATCAATGGGCAGCAACAAGAAGTTGACCATACAGACTAGCGAGTCGACTGTAGAGGCCAACCTCGGACGCAAGAGATGCATCAGCTTTGCATGCGGGCGTAGAACGGAGGAGTCGAAGGCCCAACCACCCACACCGCAACGACCGACCGCGCAGAAGAATGATACCAACCCTACCCCAACAGAGCCTGCGAAGCGGAGGACGGTCCTCACCTTCGTTTGCCCAGCCCGTGACCCGGAGACGAAAAGAGAACGGTCTCCGTGCCGTGGTGTCAGTGTACGATCACGTCCTCGTGGGTCACCTGCCCCGATCTCTCGTAAGGCATCTCCTGAGAAGGTTATGCCTCCAGTCGCCCAGGTCCAGAAGCCAGCCACCGAGAAGAGGGGTGTACCCACGAGCGGTCTGGGCAAGTTCGAAGAGTCTGAGGCGACTCGCTTCCACGAGTTTGCTAGCTCTGAGGAGGAAGATGATGAATGGGTTACCAAGTCGGGTGACTACACGGACAAGATCACCATGAGTGATTGTATGAAGAAAGAAATCGCGATTCGGAAACTCGGCGAAGAAGCAGAGGAGGAGGCTCTTGAGGACGAAGCAGAGGATGAAGAAGAGGACGACGATGACGATGAGTCCACTGTCAGTGACCTCTCATCGGATGATGGTAACGAGTCAGATAACGAGGCAGGCTTTGCGGATTCAGATGAGAGCGATGATGGCTCCGAGTATGAATTTTGGGCTCCTGCCACGACTACTGCTGCTACCAGTCCTCTGACTCTGGAGGTTCCTCCTACTGTTCTCCCTCGGAGGGACTCGAACACGTCTTTCGACTCTGGTCATGATGATCTGAACCGGAGATGGCCACCTGCGCTCTCGGGCAAAGGCATCAACCGTGCGAAGCCTATGAAGATGCGTCCTAGGACTCCCAACTTGCCTGACAGTACGGACTTTGTCTGCGGCACATTTGACGAAGATCGACCTCTGGAAGCTGCCTACAAGTCTTGCATCGAGCAGCGTCGACTTTCCAAGCAAATCATCATCCCTCAAGACATCGACCCTAGCTTCCCCACATCGGATCTTGATGAGGAGGATGAGGATGACGACGACGATCTGGCAGAGTCTATCATGGTCGACGAACCGGCTCGAGGAAGATCTGGGGCTGACCAGACTCGGAAGCAGTCTCCTCGCTTGTCTCCCAAGCGGATGGTCTCTCCACCTCCTCGTCGCCATGGCCGCTCCTCCCCCAGACGTCTACGCTCTCCACCACCACCGATGAAGTTAAAGTCCCCAGTTAAAGTCGAACAGACTGTCAGTGACGAGGCCACCCATCTCCAGGCTCCTGGCGTGAACATCAGCGAGTTGGTTCAACGCCGGCACGTTACTCGTACCAAGTCGCTTCCTCGGACACCCAACCCCTTCTTCGCTAAACAGGATGGCTCTTATCGCTGGACGGGTATTGTTCCCCTCCGAGAGTCACCTGAGCGTGAATCATCCCGCACTCGTGAAGTACATACCAGAGGCCCCATCGACATAGTTGAGGGTCTCGAGAAGAAGCGCCAGAAGCGCAAAGAAAAGTACTGGCGTCAACACTGCCGCAAAGCTGCCAAGGAGCAGATGGAGCGGCGACCCATTCCCGGAAAGGGTGCTGAACGGATGAAGGACCTGGGCCTCGCAGTTGCTGAGAGGTGCCGAGCCTACGGCGTCGGAGAAGACGCACAGCTCGTCCTATCTGTTTAGACCTTTCCTTTCTTCATCAGAAGGGATACATGCCTTTCTTGTACATATTGATTATTTTTAACGATCACCCACTCGTTGACTGTTGTTTCCTACCTGGCTGATGGCTTTCTGCTTCGGAGGACATTTGTTTGCATTTACAGGGCGATCGCTTTTGCTTCTTCGTTTCTTGTGATACATATTTGTTACCCGCACTCCCTTTTATTACTATTTTTATGACATCCCTTCTGTTGGGCGGCCTCTGTTTCTGGTCGGGACTCTGGTTTGGTCTGTTTTTTGTTTTAATTTTTGTTGCATGGAGGCGGTTCATGAAGTGTATACCCCCTTTTTGGTTGTTGCGCGCGACGTTGTAGATACCGGTTCCAACCGACTGATCAGTGTGCTGGTCCCTCAGAATATCCGAAATTCAAACAAATGAAAAAATATACATACAAAAGAAAAGACTTACTATACATCCTTTGTAGTTGACTTTAGCTTTTAGAATCGAAGAGAAGAAGAAAAAAATGACCGAGATTCAGGTACTAATGGGAGGTATAGACATACGTGGTCCTGGCTGATCTCCCGGCGCTTTGGTTGGCTTAGCCGAGCGCTAAGCGTCAGGCAAGCGAAAGCCCAACGTCAACCACCGCAACCGTGTCTTATCTTCTTCAAACCTCACCGCCAGCGCTCCAGCCTTCGCAGCTTCGCACTCCATATCACCGATCTTCAGTACCTACCCGTCCGGACTGAATCGATCTCACCATGTGGATCGTTAACTGGTGTACGTGCTATTCCCCCGTTTCCAGTCTGCCCGGTCGGCCGCTTGTTTTTGAACAAGTCGATCTGCATACCCAAATGCAAAACTCCATTATACCCCCTTCGGAATGGATCTCTTCTTAATCCCATCCACTACCTGGCCATCTTCTTCCTTGAGATACCGTCGATGAAAGAAATGCAGTCGCTGATGGTCCCCTCCGCACAGTCTACGATATCTTGGCCTCCCTCGGCCTGCTCAACAAGCACGCCAAGCTCCTTTTCCTCGGCCTCGACAATGCCGGAAAGACGACTCTTCTGCACATGTTGAAGGTGTGTACCTACCCCTGCACGTCCTCTCCCGCTCCCGCCACCGTAGACCCAGGCGCAGTGTGACGCCGCCGCTCAATTGCGGTGCAGGAAATGAAAGACAGTTTAGGCCATATGCTAACGCAAGGGAAATATTAGAACGACCGGGTTGCCGTTCTCCAGCCTACCGCTCATCCGAGTATGTTATCCTTGACCTCAAAACGATGTGGACGTGGCACTGGTCGATTTACCGGGGGACTAGAATCGGGTGGCAAATTGGTACAAAGACTAACCGGGCACCAACAACAGCGTCGGAGGAGCTTGCTATTGGAAACAACCGCTTCACTACTTTTGACTTGGGTGGTCACCAGCAGGGTAAGTGGATAAGACACATTTTACCTTACCTATCTATCCCTCTTCATATCTACGCTTTATCCCCAATCAATTCGCACCATACTCCTTCCATCGGGTGAATCAACATCTGACAACGCACTCCGAGTACAGCCCGTCGTCTCTGGAAGGACTACTTCCCCGAAGTGAGCGGTATCGTTTTCCTCGTTGACGCCAAGGACCACGAGCGTTTCCCCGAGTCCAAGGCCGAGCTCGACGCCCTCCTCGCCATGGAGGAGCTCGCCAAGGTCCCCTTCCTCATTCTCGGCAACAAGATTGACCACCCCGACGCCGTCAGCGAGGACGAACTCAGACACCAGCTGGGACTCTACCAGACCACAGGAAAGGGCAAGGTGCCGCTCGAGGGCATCCGACCGATCGAGGTCTTCATGTGCAGTGTCGTGATGAGACAGGGTGAGTCCTGCCAAGCCCCTCAGCCTCGTTTCTAATCTATCCGTCACATTCCATGGGAAACACAACAACTAATCAATCACAGGTTACGGTGAGGGTATCAGGTGGCTGTCTCAATACGTTTAAGCTTGAAAAAGAAAAATAAAAATCGTAGGCAAGCTTGAGCGGAAACATTACAAAGGGGGAGGGAGTTCATGAGTAGATGGACTGGACGGAGTACTTCTTTCTATTTTGATATCTCGCACATCGTCTCTCCTGGTTTCGGTGGCATGTAATTGATTATGATCAATCGTCAATCGATTTTAGCTTGTTTGAATTAGCTATTTACTAGGTCTAATTTTCTTTTCCTTTGGCTTCCCTCCGTTTCTTTGCTCTTTATTATCATCTGAAACCGTAGCGTTATACGGTGGCTCGGGGCCAACACAACGAGTGATATCACAGCTTATCATTGAGAATTTCGAGGTTTTGTGGACTAGGTAGCAGTTCAGGAAAATCGTGAATATATTTGTAGATAGTAAAGGTAAACAACCCTTTACCCTTCAAATACCGCGATGTATATATACCGCTAGAAGGGGGCATGAATACTGACAGTAGACAGCGATCCAAATATCCAACCCTCCCCTTACCAATGAAGTTATTTACTAAAATGAGAAAAAAAGAAAGAAAGAGATCGACAAGTCCGATAATTATGCCTCTAAAATACAGTAATACATTGAATGGAATGGATTGATCCGAAAAATCTCCACCACCTCTGCAGACTAGCCAGGAAGAGGAATATGGGGGGGAGAGAGCAACAGACCGTCGTCGCATCAAATGTTGGGTTTCTTTTGCCACTAGATGAAAAGAATCAATCAACCAATAACATGGACTCATCATGGACATGGATAAGGGATACATGATGTGCTGATATGATGGCATGCGGTGTTCGTTATCGTCAAGTCATCCAATCCATTCGAGTTCATGCACGGGGCCGCTTCACAAGACCCTCGGGAGATCCATTACGGGTCCACTGGGCAAAGGGTTATGGAGAGTAGAAGGGCAGGGTAGGCAAGGACGACTATTGGGGGATGGGATGGATCTTGCAGTTCAAAGACATGGACATGTCGTTGCTTATTTGGTTGGCATTACACTCACAGGAAGATTTTCAAAAAAGCGCAAACGGAGAACACCAGATGCAGCCCGTCGCTTTCCCTCCCTCAGTAAATGATTCGGACAAGACAAGAGTCAAAAGGAAAAGGAAAAGAAGTGAAAATAAACAAGGAAATAGAAAGTAAAGAAAAAAAAAGAAAAAAGAGTAAAACACCGACCCCGACGGGAGCAGAATACCTTCCATATAAAGAGATAGGGAAAATAACATATTCAGCGCAAAGGAAAAGAAATCACTCGGAGTCGCTGGAGGTGGTATGCGGGGGAGGAAATGACGCTCTGCATATCGTAAGGCTCTTTCGGGTGACCTGTTGTATCTGCTGCTTCCGACCGTCTAATGCATTGGCCATCGATGATGCGGGGGATCTGGATCCGGTCTCGTGTGGTGATGAGTGGGTGGGTATGTTGTGTTTATCTCCGTCCGAACCTGCTGCACATGGAAAAGCTCGTATGTCTTACTTCTTCTTTTGCTTTCGCGGAGGAGTGACGGGCCTGTTTGAGCTCATGCCCCCGTAAACGTACTTTTGTTTCTTTTCTGCTGGTTTCAAGATCTGCGAGGAATAGATTAGCTTTCCTGCATCGTCACATTGAGCGGGGCAACGTGAGCGGCAACATACCTGGAAGGAACAGAGTAGACTCTCATCGACACTCATCATGGCACCAGCGTTGTCAAACTCTCCACAATAGTTGGGGGCACTGAAAAGCGTGACGAGTTGACGCTTGGAGAAGAACTCATAGCCGTCCTCGACCACTTGGTGTGCACGGCAAATCAAATCCATATCATGCTTCTGGAGGAAACGGGAGACGACATCGGGACCAAACGTGAACGAAACACCTCGGTCGTTTTCACTCCAGCCCGTGATGTCCTTGTCCGGATCGGACCACAGCAGATCGCACAGGAGACCGCAGTCAGGAATCTGTTCTCGTTAGCAGGCCAAGCCTTGAGCTTCAGGAGCCAGGCGAGAGGGATTTGGATCAAGGGGAGAACCCATCGTGACACCCGGTTGAACTGCCAGAGGGCAAAGAAAAATCTCCAACCGATAACCACGACGGGCGGGGGGGTGGGGTAACAGAGGGGCACTTACATCGGTGGGACGCATCACACGACGAATTTGCTCCATGGAGTTCAGATCGGGGCTCAGACCACCGTGCATGGTGAAGATCTTCTCATCAATGATAGCCGCAATGGGGAGGCAGTTGAAGCAATCGGTGAAAGTCTTCCACAGCTTGATGTTATACCTCCGCTTACATTCATCGTAGAAGCCGTAGATACGGTTGATGGACGCGCATTCGTGGTTTCCACGGAGAACAAAAAAGTTTTCGGGGTACTTGATCTTGTATGCCAGGAGTAGACAGATGGTCTCGAGGGACTGCTTGCCACGGTCCACGTAGTCTCCAAGGAATAGGTAGTTGGCCTCGGGCGGGAATCCACCGTATTCGAAAAGACGCAAAAGATCGTAGTATTGGCCGTGAATATCACCGCAAATCTGACCGCGCCAACATGTTAGCCCTCAGGGACAATGCCATTGTTACCCAAGATTCCGGCTCAGGAGACAGGGCCGCAGCGTTACCTTGATTGGCGCTTCCAACTCTAGCAAGATGGGTTGCGAGATGAAAATTTCCCGAGCCTTGGTGCAGAGATAACGAATCTCTGATTCCAACAACTGAACCTGCTTTCCAGGGCGGCTACCCCTCACCTCCAACAATCTATCAATGATCGAGTCCAAATCCACTTCCTGATCAGCCATGGCGACGGGGCTCTAATGAGAGACGACGGGAATGAAAGAAAAGCAAAGAGTAGATAATGCACACGAGCGTAGGCAATGACGGAAAGAAAGAAACGGGAAAAAAGAAAAAAAGAAAAGAAAAGGAAGGATAAAGAGTAGTTCGCGAAACGCTTGTTACAATGACGCGGCGTCTATACTGTGATAACTAAACTATTAGCATCCTTCTCCGGTCATGGAGGATAGAAAATTTCGATGGGTCTGGTCAAGGCCCGGAGAAAAACGCGTGAACAATGCGCTCGGGCTCGTCGTGGTTGAGGCAGCAATGAAAGAGGGGTGGAGCGCTTACCAAACGGATCTAAAGGGAACAACAAGATATGGAAACGGAAACAGGCCAAACGGCCTTGTACAATCGGGGAATCTGGCGAGGAGCCAGACGAGGTGTGAAGATCAAACACTCCCCTTCAGATCGTAGATGACGCACGGTGAGAATGAGGTGAAGCGAATTCCGAGCGATGAGACGAAGCCTCAAAGACTGGACGAGCAAAAAGAAAAAAAAAATAAGTTGTTGACCAGAAACCTTAGGCGGAAAACTCGACGGGGCTATTAAATTTCCCTTTTTGGGGAAAAGAGGTTGCGATAGAATGGCCGAAAAGCCGTGTAAATCGGAAGGTTGAGATGGGAAAGCTTGCCAGGAAAGCGAAAGCGATCTTGTGGTGGCGTGAAGGGGTTGTTGTGGAAGGGGATTGTTGAGAAAGAGAGAGAGAGAGAGAGCGAGCGAGAGAACGAAAGCGAGAGCGTCGGCAATCAAGGGATCTTTTTCCTGTTCCGCTCAGACGGCTGAAAATTTTTTGATAATTCGGCCTAGGTTGGGACCTATTTGGGCAGCAGAATGAGAATGAGGATTTTTCTTTTCTTTTCTATTTTTGTTTCCTTATCTTGAATTCTTCAGGGAGAAGAGAGAGAGGGAGAGAGAAGAAGAAGAGGAGTAGGAGTAGGAGTAGGAGTGGGCAGGGTCGAGACGGGGAAGGAGATCAAAGGGTAGGCTCACCAAAGAGGGCAGGTCGACCAGTGAGAGAGAGAAAAAGACGAAGAGAAACTCAGAAAAGGAAAAAAGATAAAAAAAAAAGCCCAAAAGGTTCCCTTCAATCGCTCGGCCGCCCGGCCATCCTCGCGCTCTCATTGGCCCATCGTCTGTTTGGGGAGATTGTATGGATTCCTTCATCCATCATTCAATTCATTCAACTATACCTTCAACGTCAATTCTTTCAACGATGTTACCCTTATCTTGACAATAATGACTACTGGATTCTCTTCTCTCCTTTTCGCTAACAGTTATTTGGAAAAGATCTCTTCCACCCGACATGGAATACATGCTATCAATTTCAATCTGACCCCATCTGATCTACTTCTATCGCCACCAGGCTCCGATCGCGCGCGCATTCGCTCCTCAACGGCGCAGACCCTCCCTCACCAGTAGGAGAAAAAAAAAATTGACATCCGATCCATCACAGCCCATCAAATCGAATTTTCTCCTGTCAGCAGATGTTCTGCATAAAGCACTTACGTGCCTTAGTCTCCCAGTATTCTTCTCCCAACAACACTTTTACTCCTACGCGAAATCTATGACGCAGTGCATCTTCGTCAACGCCCAACGCGCTTTTGCATTCAACTACTACTACTGCTAGTATTGATTCACGGAGAGATGGTCTCACTCTCTTCTCTCGCGCACGCGCAAAATGACTCTCGCACATTTTCTCTTTTCATGTCTCATGCATTAGGTCCGAACTTCATCACTGCTCTGCGGAACTCCCGAAACTTGAGCAGGGGGTAATCTGGAATGATAGGGAGAAAAAGGAAACAACAGACAAGAGGTATACATCAAGCAAATCAACACAGTGGCATCTCAACATGCGTCAGTCAAGCCCCCTCAGTCAATCATTAGAGAGGATGAAGAATAGAGGATGAGTTAAAAACAGACGAAGAAAAAAGGGCCAGGAAATCATCAAAGGCGGGATAAAAGAAGAAGAGAAAAGAAAAGAAAACAGAAGCTTCAGAAACGCCTATGAACACCATATACCCTTCACCAAATACAATAATACATGCGGTCTAGAGACGGTGAATTTCGTGAATAAATTGCCTCCCATAACATGGACCAGCCTGAAACGGTCGAATGCAAGGTGTAGGTAGATAGGAGAGTTGTGAGGGTAAAAATATCGTAGTCGTAAAAAGCAGAAATGTTCAGACATCCGGCCCGCTATCTTGAAAGGCCATAGAACGCCACCAAATGCACTCAGTGGCCAACTGCCACTGCCACAGGTATGAAACGTGACGGGGGTGATGGTAATAGTTAAGAAAAAATGGATAGGCGAAAGGAACCAGGTAAACGAGCCAACTTGAACGACTTTTGTGCTGCTTGGCCGTATGCCAACCAGTAGATACGGATGGGCAACTCAGGGTCGGCCTCCGCTCAGAATGGGTAGGTTGTTTGCCCGGGTAAGTGCCTCTGCTGGGATAATTGCTGAATCCCCGAGGTTCACACCCGTGCGAGGAACGTTGATGTCCCGTGGTGGTTGATCCCAGCCACGGTCTCCCAGCGCATGGAGCCAGGTGTTGCCAACGTCGTGTTTCAGAGCCTCCAGTTGCCGCCGGTAAAACTTGCCATCCGCGTTCCAGTCCAGATCCTGGACTGCCCGCGGTATGACAAAAGACTCGTTCATCGGCTGGCTGGTGAGGTCTGGATCACTGTCGACTTTTTCTGGGCTTCGAACTTTCGCAGGTCCGACCTGAGGTCCACCATCAGATCTCCGTTGACGGTCGGAAGACGGTGTCACAAATGGATCACCGGGTAATTGAATATGCTGAACGGGAAAGGCAGAAGGCACCATCGCACCTGGGGTTTCTTTACCATCAGTTGAGGCCTTCTCCACAGACGTGTTGACAATCCTCCTTCGATGACCCTTCTTGCGACGAGTAGACCCAACGCCATATTCATTTTGTGGTGTTCGTCGTGTGTAACCATCTTCTCCCTCAGTGGGCCCGACAGCTGCGGCTCCCGGTACCGCGGTGTTGGCTGGCTTGCTGACGACGGCCGAGTGGTCCGCGGCAGCTGATCGTATGACCGGTGTACCTTCGGGCTCGGCAACCCGGTCAATTAGCTGCTTCCTCTCCGTGTACCCTGGACCGGAACCATCGATAATGATGTCTTCTGAGTATCCCGGAGTACGACGGAAGAGGTTGAAAATAACAACGCGGTAGCCAGAATGCGTTTTCACGAAAGGATTTCCAGACACCCAAATCTCCCGTATCTCAGGGAGACTAGTTAGTCTGGCAATCTCAGTGGGGTCGGTCAGGTCGTTGTCTCGAAGGTCCAACCTTTCCAGGGAGAGAAGCCTTTCAATACCCGCAAGCGAGCGAAGCCGGTTGCCGCGTAGGTTAAGAGCGGTTATAGCAGGAAGAGGGTTGCGAGACAGTGAGTGGAGAGATTCTATCATGCAGTTTGAGAGATTAAGGGCTCGTAAAGCAACTAGTGTTGCGAGGCTGTCCGGGACCTCGGTGAAGAGATTCGCCGACAGATCAAGAGAGTACAGCGTGTTGGCAACCGGAGCAAGTCCGGCGGCCGTGATGGAGGTTAAAGAGTTATCTGGAAGACCCAGATGCCGCAAAAATTGCCATTTGGACGGCGGAAGACCGCCAGCAGCAAGGTTCGAAGAACTTCCATTACGATGACCGGTGTTATCACTCGAGTTTGAACTACCAGATCCGGTGCGTCGTATGCGCCGGCTATGGCGGTGGGAAGAGTGTTTGGAGCTTGCCGGGCGCGTGGGCGAGATACTTCCCGTTCGTGCATGACCCCTGGCACCTTCGGATCCTACTCTAAGCATGGGGGCCGCCTGGGGACTGGTGCTTGTACCGAACGCCGTATCAGCCACCGGGGACCCTGGGGCAGAGAGAGAGCCAGAGACGTCGGACTTATAGACCGGCTGAGGGTATGTATTCCCACTCCACCCCAGGACAGGCGATTGCTGATTCTTGGACGACCGCCGCCGACGCTTGTCAATGTCGTCCAACACTATCCCCGTCAACAGATCCGCGGGATCTTCGATTTTGGCTCTTTTCACAGTAAGGGTGCGTAGTTGCTCGGATAGTCGGTCCCAGCCGTAAAACGAGCGAAAGTCTATATCAATTATCTCTAGTCCACCCAAATTTTTAAAGGAGTGGAGAGGGACAGCGGTATCAAAAGGAAACTCTTCGTATCCGCGGATCAGGCGGGCACGACGGTCAGGGGCTAGACGCAAGCACGGGATTTTAGTAAAAGCAGAGTATAGATATTTAAGGTCTGCTTCTAGGGCTGCTTTGGCCTTCTCTGACTTGGAGACGGAGTCCTTCGAGCCTAGCCCGAATGACGACCAGAGAGCACTCATGCCAGACATGACACTACGGACACTGGATACAGAGTGGATAGAATCTCTGTCGCCCCTGGACCGCTGAGGCTTATTCAGGAAGGAAACATAGGACTGCGACACGTCGGTATGAATATTCTCCAGTCTAACATTCATAGGGCCCACGGCTATAGAGAGTTCTTCGAATCGGGAGAGGAGGTAGAAGAGGTGGTGAGGGGTCAGGGTAAGTTTAGCGGGTTTAATAGTTTGAGAGGTGAATTTCAAGGCACCGAATGACAAGGCTGCCGCCAAAGCCGATGAGGCCGAGCTCGTAGACGAGCTCGACTGAGTGGACGCATTCTTGCTAGGCTGACGTTTCAACTGAAGTGCGTTGGCGAGTGCCTTCTCATGGGTTCGTACAAAACTGGCGAGATTCTACATAAAACCCCTGAGTTAGTGGATAAAGAAGCCAGCTTATTGACAAGCCAGGGCAAAGAATGAACAAGACCTATGTCATGCATGGGATACGAACCTTTATGAAAAGCTGTCCATCTTCATTGTTCAGCTTCTCCATTACGGACAATGCCTCGCCCAACGAGACACGATCACGTCAGGCGAACTTTGAAGAGGAGCGCTCAACAACTACTCGCAGTGTTCAAAACAGAAGTCGACATTTTGCTGACAACCAGAAAAGTGAGACGCGAGAGGACCTGTTACGTCAGGAGAAGCAAACAGTTAGCAATGATTAATGAAGCATGTCTCCCATGCCCGTGATGTAGTGATCCCAGGGCTATTGGGGATCATAACCGGCCTGAGGGGTGAAAGAAAGAAGGAAAAAAAAAAAAAAGGTAAGGCAGAGGTGAGCATACCTGGAAAATCTCCGGGGTTAAAATAATCAATAAGAGACCTTGTACTAATTCACGAGGTCTCCAACCACGACGATGATTGATAGATGGCTTGGAGGAAGAGAGCTGAGACAAAAGTTGATTCTCAGTACTCAGCTGAGGAAAGACGTAGTCGCCTGGACAGAGAAAATGAGGCGTGTTGAAAACAGTGACCAGCCAAAAGGAGAAGACGGGATGGGATGGGATAGAAAAGACAGGATCCAAGGGCGCTAAAATGCGAGAACCACCCTCTAGTGGAATTAGTGGTGGTGGATGATGGGGGGCAACGGTGGATATGGATGTGCACCTCGATCAATCAGCTGAGAGGGGCTGAGAGGCGTCAGCAGCGAATGACAGGGTAATTTAGCTTGAGTTAAATTGGGGAACAGGAAAAATGTCAAGTAGGCAACGGAGAAAAAAATGTATAATAAAAATAAAATAGAACGTAAAAAAGTAACAGAAGCAGGTAATTTTTTTTTAATACACTCCAAGAAAGGATTCGGATCAATGTCGATGATGAACCACCCAATCTGTTTTAATTGATAAATAGATATATACTCGTGATAATAGAGGGGGGTTTGAGAGGGAAAATAATGGAAGCGAAGGAAGAGAGAAAATGCTGAGGGAACAGCGGCTGGCGATATACTAATATAATTAATTATCGTATACGGATATAAAATGATACCCTCTTATCGGTGCTCTGATCTCCCTTTGGTTGGCGAGCCGCTGTACCCGTGCTCAAGGTCCGTACATGCATACGTACCGTACGGTACGGGCGCAGCCGGGTACAGCTGGGAATACTACGCTGTATGCGGTATACCTCGTATGCATCCATGGTTTTCTCTTTTCTTTTTTTCCTTTCTTTCAATTGTTTTAACCTTTACCCCTTTATCTGTAAATCTCACTGGTGGCCACAATGGTTCGTATAAATAAGTCGTTACTCAGCGTGTCGACCGCTCATCCGTCCTTATCAAATCATGAAGACGACTCTATTCTGGAAGATTGACCAAGAGAATGAGTGTATCTCCAATGGCGGGGTTGCGAACCTTCTCTTGTATCCCTATCGCAATTCTGTACCAGTCATGAGCGCCCGAAATTTGGGGAATGGCTCTTGGCCCCTTTGGTGAACCATTGGAACGGCAAATATCTATCAGTTTCAGATTGAAAAGAGTGTCATGTCATCAATCAACATAACATCCAACCCAGAAAGTGACATTCTTCGGCTCTGTAAGGTGGAGTAACTTTCCGAGTCCCTCGAGAGCGGGTATCCCGATCGGTCGACCCATTTCTGTACGTACATTGAATACCAGGATGCGAGAATAGATTAAAAACAATTTGTTGATCAGAGGTCAACACGAAGACGACAGAAAGGCTATCGATAAATTAAGCTAACAGGCAATTCGCAATGTGATTCGTATAGGTACTTTCCCACGATGGCAGATGAGCTGATCACTAACAAATAATTCGTTTTGTTTGTAACCAATTCAAAAAAGGCTTCGACCTTCCTTCTGCAGGTCGGTGAAAAAGGTTTTCTTTTCTTTTCTTTTCTTTTCTGTTATTTTGTTTTGTTTTTCTTCCTTTCTTTTTCTTTTTTACTTTTTGTTGGAGGGGTGGGAAGTGATGGTTGGAAGGATGTTAGGGTGACCCGTGCTTTCGTGACCTAAGGTTGAGAAGACCCACCCGCTGGTACGGATAGTACACATCATGATTGGTGGTGGGGCGCAACGTGCAGCCGATAGCGTCCTGGCGGGCATTTCAAGTTGGTCGGCATTGGACGAATCACGGACATACCATGGTCACCTGCATGACGCTTTACCAGGTAGAGAGGCTCTAGGGGGTGTTCGAAGTTGGCTCATGCAGAGGTATGGCGCCAATAGGGGGTATCACTAGTACTTAGGTACCTTAGTAGTACCAAATGCTCCTACTAGTAGGTACTCTTGTCGTTCCTAAGTATAGGTATCATGCAAAAAGACCATACAGTAGTGGCTTCATCTTGATGAGGTCTAGAAACGTTTCAGCAGATCCATGGCGCTTGTATGCATGAGATCCTACGGTTACTACGTACTACCCTACTAGAGACGAAATTCGGAACAAAATGCTCCTGGAGGTACCTCCCGCATTTTTGTTTCCTCTCAGTGCCCGGAGTACTGCGTCGGTATCTCGCACTGACGTTGACATTCTTCGGAGGCTCAAGTGGAGGGCGCTAATTTGTTAGTTCCTCAATCTTTTAGTATCAAATGACCTCAGCCTACTTCGGACCGAGATAAATTCAGCCATCAACCGTCATGTTATATGGACGATCGCTTTTTTTTTTTTTTCTTTTTATTGCCCTTAACTCATGAGTTCGATCTGAGTCAGTGCATTTAGTGCTGCTATCTCAATTGACAAGAATCATGATTGATAGAGGCAATGATACGGATCTGTGACTCAAGCGCTATCGGAAGAAACGATAAGACTAGTAGTCCGATCGTATCATCGATATACTCCATAGTAAGTTACTAATGAGTATCCGCCTGTCAGTCACACCGCTCATGCTCCATCATCACACCACACATTCTTCGGTAATTCCATCCCTCCATTGTCCCAAATCGGAAAATAGGTCATTAAACATACATCATACTTGACCCACGGGTCCAACCCATTTTCTTCCTTTGGCCTTCTTCGACTTTCGTCTCCGTCTCCAGTGGCCCACGTTCGTGTGATCTCGTCTAAACACCGATCGTAACAAGGATACTGGTCAGTGGCTTTGAAAGGATGACGCCCATGATTGGTACATGACCGTAACCCGCCGCCGGATATGGAAACAGAACAACCTTTCGTGCCGCATCTTCAGACGTATCTGATTGGGATTGAATGGAGGATGCACATGTTACCTCAGGCGATTCAACCATGTTTCAAACATGATACATATGTTGCCTCGAAATTACCAGTATATTTGAGGTGGTAGGCGAAGGAGGTATCAAGTAGTAAAACCAGTTTTAACTGCCCGTGGGCGTGCATTGCCATATTAACTGGACGGTTAACCTATCGATGCCGAGCGAACTACAGCTGTATGTTCTTAGACTTGCAGCACGTACCTGTACAGTGAGACCTGCGGTATCACCAATAGGAAAAATGTTATCCAAGTCAGGTTCTGCATAACCTCGCAAGCTAGGAGTCCTACGAAAAAGAAGAGTAATCTGCATTGGCGGATTAGCATATAACCTTTCGATATTATGCATGAAGTAAGGAGTAGGTTTCCTTAGGGGGGTGGTTGAGCAAGATCCCTGGATCATGGTGTAAGACGTGATGGGGTAAGAATGTTCTTGGCGACAACACCATGATTCCTCCACTCTCCAATGTAGCAATTTGTTTTCTTCCATCCTTCATATACCTACGTCAGTGCCAGAAAACTGAGCAAGAGGTGGTGCCGTATGTGTATACTGTCTCTGTACATCCAATACATGGAGGAGAAAGAATTGGATCTTTAGGGTGAGGCACTGTATTGGCACGGGATTCCTTATTCTGTCCTTCACCAATCAAGCGCCGGGCCACTCACATGATCATCAATTTATGACATCGTTGTCTCTATGGCAAAGCAAAAAAAGAAAGGGGGAAAGAAAGAAAGAACAAAAAAAAAATCATCTCAAAGTGAATCCTCCAAAAGGGCAACCCAGCCGGCGATTAGTCGGTGGATTGGTGGATATGGGAGATCTGACGAGGCGGGTCTCCACCAAAAGGTAGTCAACCGCTCGAATGATCAACGGGTGGCTCCCGCGAGGTGTGAGTCTCCTACCAATCACGTTCGTCCGAGTAGACTTTTGCGTTCATGAAGTGACGAAGGGCTAAGAAGTGCCAAGCGGAGATGTCGATAAGGGAGGGAGTAGTATCTTAGTGTGCGCACTGTGTACTGTCTGTGTGTGTGTGTGGCACACGTACCCAGTGGGAAAAAACACCGACCCCGATCGTCATGCATTAGAGAGAATGCGGGAGAACAAGGGCGAAGATGAAGTGGTGGTGTTGGGGTAAAAAGGTTTTTTAAAATTAGCCCTGATGCAGCCTCCCCTTTTAGGAAAGCCACGAGAGCGATTGATTCAGTCAGGAATTCCATTCCAAAGACAAAGGGGGGTGAATGTCCCAAGGATGCGAGCCGACTATGAAACACCAAGCGGTTATCGCGCGAGGAGTTTATTTTATTATTATTATTAATTTTTTATTATTTGAAGGAAAATAAAATAGGTAGACCGCCAAAATGGCAAACATTGTCTTCATTTGCCGAGATATCCAAAGCTTCGGGTTTAGAAACCTGGTAGAGCGGATCGCTTCATCCTGAAATTGAGTGGATAAAGAAAAGTGGGAAGAGTATATTGGTGGAACGAAACGCAACCAAAAGGTAATCAGAGGTAAAGTTTCAAGTCGAGGGCAAGTGAGATCAAGAAAGAGAGGGAGAAAAAATATCGCAACTACTGTAAGTAAGAAGTGAGTTGTTACAAAAACATCCTTATCAGGCAACTGTTGCTGCGGTCACGTTCCCCATGCATTTTTATTGCATGATAGTAAAGTCTTCCGGCGGCACCCAAGCGAGTAGGCTAAAATGTGAGCAGTGGAGAGCACCTTCTATTGTCCATACTCGGACTGGTTTAGTCCGCTGGAGTGCAGTCAGACCAACCATATCGAGCAGTAGCTGCAAATCATCCACCCGCCTTGTTTTTGTCGCCTTCAAGGACGAAAAGAAAAATCTCCAGTAATCTTGACGAACAACTATTTCTTCTAAACTATTATTAAGAGTTTTCTTTCAACACGACCCCTCCGAGAGTGCCACTTGTAAAAATCTCCGAACTGACTAGAGATTCACCCCGCAATGCAATGCTCGATGTTCTAAGAGGCTTGTTTTCAATATAGTCAAAGCTGTACAGTTGGCCCAGTCTCGAATCCTGCGAGGTGATACAGACAGTCGCAAATACAGTATAATTGGTCGGTACTATTGAGACCCAAGCTGCTAATGCTGTGAAGTGACTCTGGAAAGAGGCGGCACTTCTTCCAAATAGTCGAAATGAGACTTCGCATGAAGATACGACTGGAAAGGTGTTCCCTACTTTATTGCCATCGGAGTTCCGTGGGTTCCATTCCTGAAGTTGAAATGGTGTAATGTACAGGAATCCTGGAGTTGTCAACATTGATTGCTCATTTGATATCATCCATGACCTAAAATTTCCATGATCGTGGTAGGTCAGCCATTCCAGATGGCCGATCCCGCGTGTTTTCTCCCCCACGCAGAACGTTGGTGTGCGTGGGCAGGACGCATACCGATGCTCCCCAGATTTCAGCGACACATGCTTCATTCCATTAAAATACGTGGCTACACTTTGTTATGTAATTCGCTCAAATTTAACCCGTCGGCTGGTGATCATGCGATACTTCGGGTAAGGATTGTCTCCTTCGCTTCTCTGCAATGTCGATCTATCAGCGTCACGGGCCATTTAGGTAAGCACGTTTTGTCGCGTTGGCTGTAGGAGAAGACAAGGGGAAGTTGCGTGGGGATGGTCATGGAAGGGTGGATTGATTCCCATGGTTGAGAGATGTATCAGATTACTCTTAAGGTTTGATTGCCGTTTTGTCTGGTGGGAAGTTGAAAAGATGATAGAGCAGATACCAACCAAGTCTGCATGCAGGGATGGTCTGATCCTTTGGTCTGACTCTGCATATTGTTTGTCTCGACGGAAGGAAAGGAAATGCAAGTGATAAGAATCCTTCGGAAAAAAAAGAAACGAAAGAGAGCCAGGATTATCACTTACTATTATTGTTCATAATATATTAGTTAATGTTATAGCCATTTCTTTTTTGAGGGTAATGTGTACTGTAAGTATGTATGTATGTGAGTGTTTACGAGAACTTATAAACTCGGTGTAACTTTGGAAGACGGTTCGTCAAAGAAGATTAAACCCATGTCTGGTGGGACCCATGGTTCTTCGGTCCGTCTTGACGAGCGCGGGGTCAACAACGGACACCAACGGTTTCTAGGGAAGATTGGGTGGCGGAATGCCAAGCTCCTCTGCCACAGATACTGTGGCTGATGTCCAACCGTGAGGCGGTGTACCTTCTGACGTGACGTCGACGTACATGTACATTTTGCCTGGTCCGACAAGGATTCCGTGCCATTGGATCCATTGGTCGCTCAACCAGATCCCAACATCTTGCTCGACCATACTAATCATCTTGCCATCCATCATGAACCATATCCAACAATGAACTCATCGGAGAAGTCTGCGGCTTGCGACATCTACGATCCCAAATCGATTCCGGACTATGACCGAGAATTTATCGACCCTGATGACTTGCGCCAATTCGAGAATGCGCTGAACGACAACGAAACCAGCTCCTTGGTAGCCCTCAACGATTGGCGACCTATCTACCAACGAGTTCGCAAGAATCGCGGCCGCCGAAAGCAGCCTCGCCGAACTACCGATGAAACGAGGGAAGGTGTCCTGTACACAGTCCTGAAATGGCCGTTTCTCTTCATTGTGTTTGGCTGGATTACCGTTCTTGGGTTTGCCTACGCATTGACCCGCTTTTATATCGTATTATATGAACGATGGGTATCCTGGAGGGGCAAGAAGGAATCTCTCAGGCGGGAACTCTGGAAGCAGACGGATTACAACGATTGGTTGAAAGCCGCCCAAGCGCTAGATGACCACTTGGGAAACCAGCGGTGGAAGGAAATCGATGAATATGCGTACTATGATCATCTCACTATCAACAAACTGGTCAACCAGTTACGAAAGGCGCGGACAGATGTCGAACTGCAGATGCGAAATGGAGTTTCCAGCTCGACCGTGGCCCCTGCGACCGAAGAACTATGTGCTTTGCTGGAGGGCTGTGTCAAGAACAACTTCGCAGGGGTGGAAAATCCTCGACTTTATAGTGAAACGTATTCCGGAACTAAGAACCTCGTGCAGGAGTACATTGACGAAGTGGAGAAGTGCATCCAAGTGGTATCGAGCAACAAACGGGTCAGCTGTGAGGACAAGTATCAGCATTTCAAGCATCTAGATACGAATTTTGGACGGACTGCCCTTTGCTTATCCGGAGGTGCCACCTTTGCTTACTATCATTTCGGCGTGGCTAGAGCATTGCTGGATAACGGAGTCCTGCCCGAAATCATAACGGGAACATCGGGAGGAGCCTTGGTTGCTGCCTTAATCGCGACTAGGACCGATGATGAGTTGAAACAACTCCTCGTCCCGGCTCTGGCACATCGTATACGTGCAAGTAGTGAAGGCATGGCGTCATGGATTTGGCGTTGGTGGCGGACAGGTGCTCGGTTCGACACTATCACATGGGCCCGTGAGTGTAGTTGGTTCTGCAGAGGATCCACTACCTTCAAAGAGGCGTACGAACGGACGGGACGTATATTGAACGTTTCGTGTGTGCCGTCTGACCCTCATTCTCCTACAATTTTGGCCAATTACCTGACTTCTCCTAATTGCGTCATTTGGAGCGCCGTGTTGGCCTCAGCCGCGGTCCCTGGTATACTCAATCCCGTTGTTCTAATGACCAAGAAGCGCGACGGGACACTCGCCCCGTACTCATTCGGACATAAGTGGAAAGATGGTAGCTTGCGCACCGATATCCCTATTAGGGCGTTAAACCTCCATTTCAATGTCAACTTCCCTATTGTTTCACAGGTAAATCCGCTGCTATCCCAAGATCCGTCAAAGTTAAGAAAGTCTGACACATCTATTAGGTTAATCCTCATATCAATCTTTTCTTCTTCAGCTCCCGAGGATCCGTTGGTCGCCCGGTTACACACCGAAGAGGCCGAGGGTGGCGCGGCGGTTTCCTGGGGTCTGCTATAGAACAATATATCAAGCTGGATCTGAATAAATGGCTTAGAGTCCTACGACACTTAGAACTGTTACCACGGCCACTGGGTCAAGATTGGAGCGAGATTTGGCTGCAAAAGTTTAGTGGGACCATAACGATCTGGCCCAAGACCATCCCGTCCGATTTCTACTATATTCTTTCGGACCCTACGCCCGAGCGATTGGCACGCATGCTTAACGTGGGCCAGCAGAGCGCCTTTCCCATGATACAATTCATCAAGAACCGGCTCATGATCGAAAATGCGATCTTAAAGGGGTTACATCAATATTCCCCCGCGGTGTCCCCGGCGCAGTCCCGTCGAAGTCGCGGCCATACCCACAAGCCTTCGGACCCGATGACAGAACGTCTTGACCATAATCTCCCCGATCGTCAGCCTGACACCAAAGAGGATCTGTCAGATAGTTCGGGCATTGACTCCAATGTGTCATCTCGGGATTCTTCTCGTCTACAACCGTCGAGTAGCCGACGCAATCGACGGAGAAGCACGGGGAATATTTTCCAGGAGATGCGCCGACAGTCAGCTGTTTTCTTCGATGACTCAGATTTATACGCGGAAGATGACAAGAAGGCCGAGTGATCGCTCATATCGTCTTTCGTTGTCTATCTATTCCCTTTTACAGTTTGCATTAGATGGCGTTGAACTACATCATACCACCACATTTGTCCAGAGCAATATCTACTATTCCTTGGATTTTGTGTACATTATATTACTCTGTATTAGATTTTGAGAAGATTCTTCCGCATATAATTCCCCTTATACATATGTTCCCAAGTTGTGGTCACGAGGGATCCCCCCGCTACTGAAGAGGTTCCTTGCGGAAGTCCGTAGCTTCTTTTGTCGAGCCATCGGCTAATTCAATTAGCTCGATAATCAAGCGATCTGCTATCTGGAACGCTGTATCCCCTTGCTCTGTCGCATCTATACTCTATATCACTTCAACCGCCGTAGTAAGTACCCTTGATAGTTTGCCCTTGAACACTTCGCCCTGCTCTCCTGCCATGACTGGTATAAATCTCTCCCGACGCTCCCGTCTCTCCGAGGCGTAGATTTGTCTCGATGACCATTGCTTCATTTCACGATAGTCGGACCAGTGCTTCACTTGTGAGCACTCTAGGTGAGCACTGTTGGCTCCCCGTATCGGTTCGAATACAATCCCTTCCAACTTCTCCTGGAACATCGTGGCCAGCATCAGAAATAGATAAACCTTATCAAATTGTTGTACTCCCTTTCCTTGCTGATCCAGGTCTGAATGATAACCCGTCCAAGCCGCTGCGATTCCTCGCTCTGAGGAGGTTGTTGATATAATCTTCGTTCTAGCTATCTGTAGCAGTTTGACATTTGGTCCCCCCTTGGTTCCTTTGCTTTTCCTGACAATATCTAGATCAGGACGGCAGGTTATTCAGAATTCAACCTTAGTTTCATAGATACCGGTTCGTCTTGAAAATACCGCTGTCTATTACAGCGAGTACACGACCTCAGTGGCGCATTTTGTACGTGATCGGAGAGTACCACTAGTAGTTCCAGGGATCCCTGTTGGTTAATGTACCTTATCTCTGAACAACTTGCGCGGAACATGCTGGTCCCGGTTATTCCGAGTGCTAGGGATACCTGGTCTATTGTTAAGGTAACACAGCACAGAGATATATTAAACTCAACCATTTGACGTAATGTGTGGCTGAGGCAGGATCTTCATGGCTTCAGTCAACCTGTAGCATTGGGCCCTGCCGGCTCTGAGTAGGGCTAAGATTCATGCTAGGAACAACTTGAACTCTCGGACTCCTGGTCATCCTTGCTATCATCCCGGCGACTAGATAGATACTATTATGTAGTTAATAAAGATGTATTAGATATATATACCGCGTTGACTTTTGTTGGTGCCATTTGCTCGTGTGCCTTCTTAGCTTTTTCGTAGTATATGCTCTTAGCCAAAAAAAAAAAAAAAAAAAAAAAGAAAAGAAAAGAAAAAAAAAAAGCTCTGCGTATCGGGCAGTTCTTTGCCTGTGCCTGGAAGGGGTCCTAATCATTAGTATCCTCGTCATAGGACGCTGATTATCCGCCGTCTTCGTCTTCATCAGTTAAATCAAGGGAGGGATTCTGTGTTAGAGGCTTGATTTTTCATAATTTATTCCTTGGTTCACTAAGTGGTGGATATCAGTCACTTGAGTATTCAAGACTGCCAACCTCGAGGTTATAACCCCTACAACAACTAAGGCTTCAAAGAGTATGATGCTTAGAGGTAGTGAGAGGAGTATTCTGCAATATCTTGCACTGCAAAGCTCCACATAATCGATCAGCTAGCAAAACACTGACAACACTTTTCTTGGGCATATTTCGTAACGGACTCCCCAGATTATTGAACCGCATTGTGACTACGCGACATCTCATCGGATACGTGTCATTCTTGGTGTTAATGCCGACGGGATATTGTAAGTAGTTTTCGGCGTATACCCCCCCTTTATAAAGCGTTATGGGGTAAAACACCTCGAAAGGGAAGACATCCCACTAGAGAAGTCCAATTCCCTTTTGGAGATATTCCAATAATGCGATTCTAGAATTACTCTCACCTCTGCGTTGACACCTCCTGGTCCTTTATTTGGCCACCGGCAGGAATTAATACTAGACAAGTTAGGCGAAGTCCATGTACATGGGAACCCCTTAACGGTAACCATTGCTGAAGTAGTTTGCAAAGTTAACGACAATATCCTCGACTCATTGTGGCATGGAATCGAATGCAGGGTATTAATCATGTTAACACCGAATACAGCAGGTTCTAAATTACTTCTAGTTTGCGTTGTGCTTTAAATCTGTATCCCATAGGGTGGTACCGGCAAGCTTCCTAAAGGCACGGGCCCCTTCTCTTTGCATATCAGGGAAACCAGTAAAGTCATCTTTCTGTACGTCGAGTCCGAGTCAATGTGATGGGTTATGTGTGGCCCCCAAGTAATGGTCTAGTTAAGTGCATTGTGCCATAGAATCGTTGTGCGAAACAGCTCACTAAGCTCGATGGGTTGAACTCGACTGCCTAGAGCCAGTCGGAAATTGTGTAAATAGATAGACAGTCCAGGATTTGGGTTGGCTTTAGCGTCTGGCGTTAGGTGTGATAGTCTCTATCCCCTGATGCGATCCATGATAGGGTAAGATATATGACATTGTCCTCCTGGACAGGATAGCGCAGTTCTAACTCTATTGAGAGATGTGGGATCTCGACACCACCATTGAGCTGCATGAAAGTGCTTCATCGCAAATGGATCCGGTATCAGTCCCCAGAATTCCGGAGTCAGAGAGAGTTGTCCTGTCTCGCATTAGTGGTTTCAACATATTGTTGTGTGGTATAGAAAAAGACTCGTCCCAGGTTGCATACTAGTAAAACTTCAACATATGCGCTTGAATATTTCCATGTGCATTTATACTTCCCCAAGTTGCGCTGAAGTTGTCGATTAGCTGCATACCATACAAGCTTCAGGCCTTTCTCGAACTGAAACCGTGAGGACAGTCCTTTTGTTCTTCCTCTCCCTCCATCATCATCGTACCATGCACAAGCGCGGAGATTAGGGCTGCCACAAGCTAGATAGCTGTGTGCATACTTTCCAAGGCGGGTCTTACCATGGCTGGTATGGTGGGGATATGGGCGATCGCGTTGTGGATTTAGAGGTCGGTACCAGACATTATGAGACACAAATGTAATGAGCCTATTCGCCGGCAAAAAGGGAGCTGAGCAAAAATGATAATTTGGTAAAGGGTCTCAACTTGGCAGGAACCAGATATTCCATTTTCGAGTGTGTTAAGAGTCACTACAGAGCTTCATTCCCTTGTCAAAGGGAATGGGACACGATCAAATTGGTCCCTAAAAGAAAAAAATTGAATAGCTGCCACATGGCCAAGAAAGGAGGCCTGTATGTATACAACATTGCTGTACCTCAGTATGGCCAGAAGGGCTGAATTCAAAGCATCGCAATTAGTGAGTGCATCGAGCGTGTATGAGGGTTTAAGGCCGAAGGTTTAGATTAACAACTACCCCGCGCTCTTAGTTGTTCATCCTAACAACTTGAGGTTATATCGATACTCTCTTCTCAACTTTTAGAAAAACTACCAGTTACGGTTTATCTTTGCCTTTTAATTCTCGTCATCAGGGTGATTTCGATCGAATCAATTCAGGTCGCTGACCAGGGACGAAGTTCAAGCTATCTGTAAGAAATTCTTATCTATATGTCAAAAGTGAGCCATGAGAAATTGTAAGCGTTGGAATATCTCCCATGATTTTGCAGTTCGGTACTTGAGTCAATCGTACTATAACGTTTCTGACACATTCCTGCCTGCACATCTTCTTTTGATAGAAATTTATACCTCGCAAAGTGTAAAAGGCTAACCCTAATTCTAATCCAGACCACTTATCAAGACATTGCAACCTCAACCCTTGTTGGTAGATTTGCAAGGTAAAACAGGGCCTGATTTATAGAACTGATAGAATACTAGAGTAAACAGAATTTTCCACGGCTCATACTATACAATCTTAACGGTCTAGATTACGTTCTAAAGAGGCCCCTCCTCAAGGTACTGACTGAACTACACTATTAAGCTTATTCGAGATAAGCTTCAATTCAATTGGAAACATTATTGGTTCGAAAAATCCCTCAATGACTGGATCTCGATTTGAATTTCTCCTTACAGACTAAATGATTTGACGTGCAGATCACTCGTACTACAGCATGTCAATTATTCTCTGTGTTCTAGTAGCTAGTAGCTTTAGTTATCGGTTATCGCATTTACACGTGGAGAAGTCGTGTTTGCTAGACCACAACTTCCAATCTAAGCAGCACATGGCAGGTTATCAGTGAATAGGATACGTTATGTTCTTACCTGAATAATATACTTAAACATGTTTCGGTGAGACATAGTCACTATTTTTTTTGATATGCCTATCGGATTTCTGGTCGCATCTGTGCACGAAGGGTGAATAGGTTCAAGCTGCTGTGGATACAGCAGCTTAGTGCTCTCTCAGAGCCTTCTTTATGTAAGATAATACCTTCGCTTTACAAGCACTTCCGGTCTATGGAACTCAAGAAACCAGTTCTATGATCGAACACGTTTCCTATGGCAATATCAACCCAGCCCCATAAGTAATAGCTGGATGAGTCTCCATTATGCAAGCAAGAAAGTCCATTCCACTCGACAATCAACTTATAGCTCATATGACACAGAATCCTGGTTATTATCGTGCCACAAAGCAGGAGACAGATAGACTAGCTCAGCGGGTAACCGGCTCATCTACTAGTACTTGTCTACCACCCCTACAGGGGTAATTTCCCAGAGCCAACGAGAAGACTAAATAGTGCAATTAGTTTGACAAATCAAATCAAAGCTCATACTATTCTTACACCCTTGTTTTTCACGTGAGTTCGGAGCCATTCACTTGACTGGGAGGTCTGATCACGACGATACGTCAGCCAAACAACTGCTGTCGAGGAGAGACAGTAGCATAGTGTTATGAAGTATAACAAAGGAATTATTCTGCCTGGAACGTGGTGATATATGTAAATACTTAGAAGCCGTTCCTTATCGCGATTTGGCCCCCATTAACTGAGGCTATATTATATTACCACCACCGGAAGGGAAACGGCGTTTATAAGATGCTTATCAGGATTGCGAACATAACGGCTGCATATGAACGAGTGGGACTAGTGGCCCACTCCTTGGTTATTTACGGCACTGTATCGAGACATGAAGCACGCGACCTCGAATGGGAGCTATGAATGATGACCCATGCCGTAGAGCGTTGGTATCCCTGTCCACTGTCTTGGCAGGGCTATTATTGCGTTCTTTGTTACTTAATGATACTTATGTTACAATGGAGTGTTACCTACTTAGTCCACGATACTTATTTCGGTGGTAGGGCGAGTTACTCGAAACTTGTGATTCGAAACAGCAAATGTCCTTAAATCATAATCCCCCATTATTTAAAATAATATTTAAGGGTTTCTAGCTGTTAGAACAAGGCTCGGATTATTCTTACTGGTAATGCCACTGGACTATGTGAAACTTCTCTTCTCTCTTTTCATCTCACCCTTCAACTTATCGCGCAGAGAGTCCCGGAAACTGCCATGGTGTTAGGGCTCGGGATGGGGTCAGCCTAGTAGTTGCGTTACTATAGCACCGGGTTTAATGTGGAGCCTACGAATAATACCGGATCTCCGAAGGAACCAAAACAAAATGGCTCAACTCTAGCGTCTCATTCATTGCCACCTTTTTATAAATAGGAGAGTTATGTCCAGGACCACGCCAAGTTAGAAGAGCGGAAGGAAGTCCAATCGGAAATGCTCGTTTAGGCCCTGTTGGCTCCCTCACCCTTGTCATATCAGTCATGGTTTCTACAAAGTAGGCAACGATCTTTGAGAATAATCTTCCCATGGTAGAAATTGTCATCCTCGGCATGCGAGAGATCTGGTGATACCCAATCCGATTGGGGCAAAAGAAGTACCTGGGGCCTTGGCATACAGCCCTATGTCCAATGCCTTGGAAGATTTATGTTAGCATAATAAATTTATTTTTTCATTGTTGCTGGGGTGAAACTAGCATATAGACTAGTATATGCGCACCTGCTGAGTTGTTCGAAGGGGAACCGGTTATTCTGCTTTTCTGATTCTGTCTCAATGTCGTGAGTGTCGTTGTTACTGTACTACTGCCTTATTTCAATCGTATATTATATGTGAATATATGAGTAGATAGCACTCGAAAATGCCCTCCCTGTCATCTCTGCTACGGACTTTATGTGCCATCTCCCTGCTCGGCTTGACGGCCGCCGCCCCGTCCGTGCAGACTGCCCTAGCCAACGGCCCGCGACCGATCTACGCCATCGCACACAGAGTTCTCCGAACTGAAGCAGTGACAGCGGCGATCTCCCACGGTGCCAACGCAATGGAAGTTGATCTCCACGGCGCGGACGAATGGTGGGCTGATCACGACTGCAAGAAAAACAGTGCCGGCGACACCGCCCGCGAGCTCTTCCAGTTCATCGCCGAAGAGCGTAGGAACGGCGCCAACATCACCTTCATCTGGCTGGACATCAAGAACCCCGATGAATGCCCGCAGTACGAACCATGCTCCATCCAGGCCCTGCGGGATCTAGTCCGCGAAACGCTAGAGCCGGTAGGCATCCGAGCCCTGTACGGCTTCTACCAAACCGGAGAAAGTCAGGGCTATAAGGAGATCCTGCACTCGCTGAATGAGAACGAGGCTATTTCCCTCAGTGGCTCTGCTAGGGATGTCTTTGAGATGTATTTTACTACTTCGCGGTCTCTGCCAGTGAGGCAGAGGATCATGGACTATGGACATGTCAATATTCAGAAGAATTTCGGAGATTGTCATGAGCGTGGGGGAACGACTTGTTCGGAGTTGCGCAATGGGCGCTCGGCCAGTGATAGAGGCCAACTGGGGAAAGTCTTTGCTTGGACTAGCACGGAGGGGGATACAAGATATGTGGGCGATCTGCTGAGTGTTGCTCAGGTTGACGGGATCATCTATGGAAATCAGAAGCATGATTATAAGGACGAAGCCCGTACTAGGAATGCCTTCTGGGAAATCCTAGATTTCGTGAAGGCTAATCCGGATACTGTCCGGATGGCGACGGCGGATGATGCACCTTGGTAGGTGATCTTATGTTTGGATCATTGCTGTCGATTCCGGCGTTTATTTGACAAACTTTGATTATGATTATATCTTCACTTCTGCAGCTTTGGACGTTTGTTCCTCCCTCGCGCGACACTCATCGACGTTACGCGATGAAGGCATGAATGGTCAGGTCAAATCTGCAAAACAATGTATATACCCCATTTCTTTCCAACCGCTATAGAAGTTCCTGGAAAGGGAAACAAATCCAGGCTAGCACGATCCCCGTAAAATGGAGTCCATGAGTCTCTCAATCGATTGAACTGAAGACGATATGACATTCATACACTAACCGCTTCAAGGAAGGAGGTCGTGTGACCAAAATCGGGAGATTGATTACTAAGTATCGAAAGTAACCAACTAGAAGGAACTAGATGTTACATCTTGTTGAACTTATGGGTGGCATTTTATGAATATTGGTGCCAGTGGGAATTGCAAGGCATGCTCACATCAAGTTTACTGGTGACCCCCGGTCCAGCAGCCTGCTATATAACTAACCAATTCGCGGTCACATCCTTAGCCAAGTGCAAATCTCCACTCAGAGCGTAGAGGGTTTGTAGGGCCAATGCTGCCTCGGGAGAGAAGTCTTCCACGAATGGTTCTTGGTCCAATCCCGCATCTCTCATTTCCACATCGTTATCCACATGCCTGGTGATTTGCACCACCGGCTTTGCTCCTCGATTCTCGGCCTGTATTTGCTTCCCCAGTTCTAATACACGCTGGTAGCCTTCTACGGCCAGATTAGATAAGCCAAGCATGTGCCATACTCGAGCATAGTTGAACTCCATTTCCTGTCGCTCTTGCAGAAGACTCCCTGGCCGCTCTCGAACGCGTCGATATTCCTCCATAAATGCGAGTCCTTGCATGATCATGAAGTGACGGTTTTCAGACTGACGTTTGAGGGAATGGTGAATATAACTGAGGGCGATCGAAAGAAGCACCGTTGGATTTTGGTCGTCCAAGGCATACGCACGGAAGAAGTAATTCAGAGCCGGCAGAAAGCTGTTACCAGAATAAAGTATATGACCGTACAGTACGAGAAGAGCGACATCCATAGCTTCTGCTGGAACGACTTCTCCGTTCTCATCACGCGTCGATAAACGTGCACGCTCGTGATATATTGATTCTCTCACGGGCTTACTCGACCGCAAGCCTGTGGTCCCGTCCGGGATCGTGTAGTCCATAGCTTTGATCTGCCGCAACATGAATTTCATGTTTGCTGAGGAATGGAAGAGAGACCGGTGGGGGTCCCCACAGAGGCGACTCAGCATGGAAAAAAGTCGATACGTATCAGTTACGAACTGATACTCCTTGATGAACCAGCGTGCTTCATTGGCAAGCGTTTCCTCGTCCTGCGCTCGGAGAGCACAAGCTATCTCAAGTCAGCTATGAAGCGAGCATGGAAGAAGGAGGTACTCACTGAACCAGCAAACGTGGATCAAGCGAGTGCTGGGCTTGGAATGGTACCAAATGCTGGCATCTGCTGCAGCAGCAAGCGAGTCGTACGCTTCTTCTGGTTCACCCTGTCCTGCCACAACAAGGGCGTACTGGAGGAACAGGTCAAGCCACTCATCAAAAGATATGCCATGATAGTCGGTCGGGATAGCCCCTTGAAGAGGTTCTTCGGTGATGGTGCCTATGCAGATGTTAGTTACACAAAATATACACGACTTAGTGGTTTATTCGTACCGAGAGACTCCTGGAGACGGCCAGCCATTTCCTGCATCTCATCCATCATCGTTTGACCCTTAGACTTCCCAGACTTTTTATGGGCTTCTCGTGAATAGCCAAGAAACACGGCGTTGCGCTGTAGCGGATAGAATACTCGGTTAGACCGAAACTCACGCAACAGTGCATCAGCAATATCCAGCCAATCCTCCGTGGCTTCAAGATCGCCTCCTTTTACCTTCGGCTGCAGCTGCAGTAGTTTGGTGTAGAGGAATTGTATGCTTTCTGTCCTTTCATTTTCAGACTCCGGGGAATCCTTTCGACCGAACACAGCTGCAGACTTAGTGGTAAGTGTAGGTGCTGCTGCACCATTACCTACAGAGTCTGGCAAAGCTGAACTCAAGCCAGGCGCCGCAATTTCACCTTCAGCTAACTTGAACTCCATTACTAGCTGCTCCAATCTTGTGTCTTTTCGTCGGCGATTTCCCCTGGTTTCTTGCCTGCCAAGTAGAACGGCTTCGTTAACATACTTGAATGCCTGCTCGGTCATGCCAATGCCCTCATATAACTTCGCTAGCTGTACACGAGATTCTATATTCCTCGCGTCATGCTCTGCGACTGTAAGGTAACAATTTTCGGCGTCTTCGAGCCGGTCCAGGTGCCGAAAGCAATCTCCCATTGCCATGAAGAAACTGACATCTGCATACTCTTCTGTTTGCTGTAGTGGCATGTAGAACCGGAGTGCATCTTCGAATAGCCCAACTTCTTTGAGTGCGTCTGCAACCTCCCGGAAGAGATCCCCGTAATCATAAAGTCGGGCCCCCTCGGATGTGTCATCTGGATTGAGCCACCCGAAGTGATGCTGGAAGATTGTGTTAGGAACAAGATGCGTGCTAACGATTCCATCCATACAAGAGACTCACCAAAGCTTCATCCTTATGCTGATACCCCATTCTCAGACGGAAAAGGCCAAGTTTAATGCGCAGCTCTAGAGGAAGACCCAGCCCATAAGAGTCTCGTGGCCATCGCCCTGGTTCGTAACCATCAGCCTTGATGCGCCGAGGCGAATCACTGGCATCCCATTCGCGATCGTCCTCATCGAAGTCTTCCCACATCGTGTCGTTCTTGCGGCCAAGGAGCCACCTAGAGAGCGTCTTCAGGGCCCAAAGCCCCTTTTCGGGTTGGTTTAAGTAGCTATAAAGCTCAGCATATATATTCACATCCGACCAGGAAAACTCGGGAGCTTCTTCTGGATCAAGAGATAAAAAGTATTCCACACTGTCTGCCCAGTGATCAACTGCCTTCTGGACATCATTCAAGTCAATATAGATCTCGGCAATATGTCGCAGAGCCCTGGCATTATGCGGTAACTCCTTGAGAATCCGCTCGTACTCCGTCGCAGCTCGGCCATTGTAGCCTAATTCCCGGTAGATGGCCGCTCGTTGGAAGCGTACATTGAAGTTCTTTGGGTTGATATCAATGACACGGCTATAGCAGTAAACAACATCATTGAGTGCGCTTTGGCGATCCTCTCCAGCCCGCTCCAGGATCATTCGTGCCACTTTGGCCCAGACTGTGGGGTCTTTAGGGCGCGTATGTGCACCGCTAAACAAAGCGGTCAATGCTTTGTCTTTGTGGCCCTGCGCTAACCAAATCTCTGATAAGAGAGAATGGGCAGCAAACATCTCCGGGTTGATCTGAATTGCCTGTTTTACTAACTCGATAGCATGGTCATAATCACCATCAATAAAGGCCGATGTAGCCTCCGAGTGTAGTATCTTGAACTCGGGGCTAGGCTCTAATGGTTTGCGAGGCCCGCGCTTGATACCTTTACCACCACGCGCACCAAAACGACCAGAAAAAGGCCCCGTGCCTCTGCGGCGTCTTCTTCGACGAGAATACGAATCATCATCACCCTCATCACCCTCATCAGTCAGTTCCTCATCGCTGTATGGTAGGTTAGTTTGAAATACGTTGGTGACAAACAACAAGAACCAAGATTTATACTGACGTCGAGCTTTCTTCTGGGGAGAACTCATAAGTAGAATCTTCCGCAGAGTCATCAAATTCAGCATATTCTTCAGCATCCTCGTCTTCATCGAGCGGTATTTCCTCCGGTAACTGTGAAGTATTGCTTGGGAATAAGTCCTTATATAAACGGGGGTCCAGCACCGAATGAATAGGGTCGGACGGGGCCGTTTGCTGGGGACCCTGCCACGGGTAATGTATCGTCTCGTCAATGTCAGGGTACGCGACGTCCCCAGCTTGGGTATCGTGACTGGGCTGGTCAGGATAATCCATTTTTACGATTTGGGTTTTCGGGCTATCCACCAGGGTCTCTTGTCTTGCTTAATGCTTTTCGAAGCCGATTGCCCATAAAAATCGTTGGACCCTCTTGGGAATCCCAACGCACTCCCACGGACAAATAGTGTTGCACAAAAATTGTGCGGCACCGTCAGAAAAATAATAGAACGATAGTCTTGGGCGTGGGACTTAAAGATGCCGAGGACGAGGGCCGATCATAGCTGATTTGAGGGCTCAGCGAACCAGAATGAAGAATGCAACGGTTGTGTCCACCTTGGTGCGTGTAGAGAGTAGCTATGATATCGATAGTCCGATCCTTCTCCTCGGACTGGGATTGGGAGGTATGTGGAAAAATAAAAATAGGAATAAAAATAAAATAAAATAAAGGGAGTGTAATAAAAAGTCAAAGAAGAAAAGAAAGAGAGATATCAGATGCGCAAAATTATTTTATTCATAGCAACAATTAAGCGCCAGTCAACGCTAAGCCAAGACCACCCGGCGCAGAGAGAGGCTAGAGCAGTCTGTGCAGACGCGGACAAGGTCGCCTTTGATGGAGTCGGACTCGAACTCGAGCAATCGGAGTAGGAAAAACGACGAACTAAGAGTGTCGTGCGAATAAAGAACCCTTGCTAGTGGAGTCATTGGAAGCAACCGAGAAGATGGGTTTGGATTTTGATGGAGGGACAACTTGAGAGTCTTTTCTCCTTCGGGAAGTCCAGTGACCTCCGGCCGCGCCCAAACGGCAAAGCGCCGTTTCATTGACTTCTTCTCGCTTCTTTGCCTTCTCCGGTTCCTCCTCTCAATCTTCTTCATCTTGTTTCCCCATCCTTCATCGCTGCCTTTCCCTTCCATCCTCCTCTTGTCTCCTTTCTCACCTTCCTTTTTCTTTTTCTTCCTTTTGATGCTTCAGGCATTCTGCTTGCTGTGTTTGACACACTATTGCAGTTAATCCTGACATCCTTTCGTTACAAATTAAAAAAAAAAAAAAAGAAGCCCCCAAAAAAAAGAAGGGAAAAAAAAAGCCCACACTTCCTAATTTATACCCGTTAAACGCTCCGCTTTGCCCACTCCGCGAACCCACCGAAACGTTTCTCACCCTCACGACAAAAATCCTTTGATGCTCTTTCGATTCGAATCCATTGTCAGAACTCGAATCCCGTAGTGCAGCCACTGGACTGGTCTGTGCCTCGATCGTCGTCGCTTAGAGTCAATTGTGGTTGGGTTTATCACGCTTCAGAAAAGAATAACACCGTCTCCGTCCTTAGAGAGATTGTGCGAATTTTCTTCGGCCAAAACCGGTTTTAGTTGTTCACGACCGTGCGACTGTCAATCTAGAGCCCCTCCCTCTCGATCAAGGCTCCTCTCGATACTACGCAAACTCAGCAGGTGCTGCAGGTGTTTTGCAGTGATATCTTATTTTTCTTCTATTTGTATTTGTTATACATCGAAGCCTGAAGGCAAAAGAAAGAGAAGCCAATACCCGGCTTTTTCTTGATCGACACCCCCGTCATTCCTTGCTCCATGGCCAGTCACATCATTGGCAATCGCAATAGCACTCCGGACGCTTCCAAATCCACTCTCCGGCCCCCGTCGTCCTCCCGTAACCTTGGTTCGCATCAGCTTCGAGCGTCGGCCGATATGTCGGGATTCCCGTCCCCATTGTCGTCCCGCAGCATCCGTCCGTCATCGGAGGTGTACTTCAATCAGCAGTCTCAAGCGTCGAACAATGCAGAAGACCCTCTGGATCGTGCGGCCCAACAGTGGCTTGCGGACATCGATCAGTACGAAACCACGCTAGAAGAGATGGCCGCCGCAACGCTTGATCAGGACTTCAAGGATGAGCTCAGTGCGATCGAGCAATGGTTCCGTGTGCTCAGCGAGGCTGAACGCACTGCCGCCCTGTATGCTCTGCTTCAGCAGACTACTCAGGTGCAGATCCGTTTCTTTATCCAGGTTTTGCAGCAAATGGCCAAGAGCCACCCCATGTCGGGATTGCTGTCACCTGCGAACTTCGGAGAAAAGGGTAAGTTGACTGTTCGATGGTTCCAGGGAATCATATTCTGTTCTGTCACTAACTTTTTGTCGTGTTCCGATTAGATGCGATGTCTAACCGCCTGAATGACGCTATGTCCAAACTGAACGTGGACAGCTCTCGGAACTCTCTGGGTCGTCCCCCGCCCTCTCCAGGTGCCAAGCGCAACTCGGGGCTGGACTCCTCAACCATCAATGCTATGTTCCCTGACGCCGCGGCAGCTATTGCGAAGAAGAAGGCCGAGTTCACCCAGCAGACTGGCAACGCTCCCCCCTCAAACCGTAACAGTGCTGTATTCGGCGATCGGACTTCATTCGTTGCACCTACCATCTCCGCTCCGGACAACAATACGGACAACCTAGGCCAGCCCCCTGTATCTCCATGGGTCCAGCGGGGTCCCGATAGTCAGCCTCCAATTGCTCGACCCAAGTCGTCCTCTGGTCATCAGCCCATGGGGCAGTTCAGCCAGGCATCTTCTGGGCTCCGCTCTCCCCTCCCGCAGACTGCCACGATTCCTGCCCCCGAAATCGAGGCTCCTCTTTTGTCGCCATATAATGTTGGTAATGCCAGCTGGGCTTCCATGACCAACACTCCGATGACGGCTACCTTCGCGCAGCAGCAACAGCAGCAGCAACAACAAAACTCGCAGGCTGACATGGTGGCTAATGCGACGGCGATGAAGCTGGCGGCTCTGTCGACTGTGAACAACCGTATTGCGCTTGACGATGCTCGGAAATACCGTCGTGCCCGCTCCAACGACGGACAAGGAAAGAATGCCAACGCCAACAATGCCAATCAGAACATGCCTCAGGGCGGCCTCGCAAGCCCAGGTCTCCCAGGTCCCAACCACCTTGTTGCTGGACAACTTTTGAACGCACAACAACTGGCAGCGCTCCAGGCACAGCAGCAGGCCGCTATGGCGGGTCGGCGTTCTCGCCCGACTTCCCCTGGAATTGCTATGCAAGGAGGCTCTCTCGGTCCAATGGGATTCACTTCGCCTCAGAACAACGGATTCTTGGCAGCGTATGACCCGAATAACCCTCTCATGGGCAATGGACTGAGTGCGCTTGGCATTGGACAGTTTGGCCTTGGTGGACATGAAGGCTATCTCTCGGATCACTCAGAGGTCACTCGCGGCCGCTCGCCACGAGGCCGTCGTGGTAGCTCGAAGCCACCAGAGGACCCCACTGACCCTGCTCTATTGAAGGATATTCCCAGCTGGCTGAGGTCTCTGCGTTTGCACAAGTATACCGAAAACCTGAAGGATCTAAAATGGACCGAGCTCGTTGAGCTTAACGACAAAGCTCTGGAGGAGCGTGGCGTTAATGCTCTTGGCGCTAGGAACAAGATGCTCAAGGTGAGTTGATCGCCAGATGTAGTATTGTATAATACACTTCGGATTCTAACAGAACCACAGGTTTTCGAACAGGTCAGGGAGGCCAAGTCTGATGGCAAGCTCGACAACATTCTGTGACGGAGGACCTACTGTTCCTCTGTCTTGTGTTTTTCCGTTTCTTTTTATCTTTCTACCATTCTCTCCATTGCATTAATTTGATTAGATTGAGATTGGGCATAAGTGGCAGGATCCGATTATATCCATGAGCGAATCATTGGATGACCCTTTGGGGAGGAGAGTTGTGTAGTAATCGATTCGAGACGTTGTCTGATCCGACTTTGGATGAGTGACTGAAACTCTGTATGTATTTGTTTGATGGATTTGGCTATTGGGATGCCTTCAACAGTTCCCGAACCCTTGATGCCGATGGGAGACCCGGTTGTGTCCCAGATGGAACGAGGCCAGGAAAATGGTTTATGACAAGGATGAGGCTTGACTGATTGGCTTGAAGCTTTGATGTTATGTTAAGTATACTACTGATTAATTAACGACTACCATCTATACGGAGTGAAGTGATTCCATGACTGCACTGATCATGTCTTGACAGTATCTACCTGAACCAAATAGAAACAATATCACATATGGCTCACTTTCTTTTACTATAAATCCATCCTGTCTGTCCTTCTGGATCTCTTTGTGAAAGCACATAACCACGTTGATTACTTGCATACGAGTTCAGTCATGAAAAGATTCCCCGAACTCGGAACACATCCGGTGGTCTATAAGCAACCCTTTTGGTCAGCAAATTCTCAACATCAAGATGTCCATGATGTGCGGCTAGCTGTATTGCACTTCTACCGTTACTGCTCGAGTCCACATCAACACCGTGGGTGATTAATATGTCGACAACGCTCCCATGACCGTTTGCGGCTGCGAGGCATATTGGTGTTTGACCAGATTTGCACGGCTCATCGGCATCAATATCGCTCATGCCAAGCAGCATTCGAACTAGATCACACCTCCCATACTCTGCAGCATGAGATAGTGGGGTGCGTCCATTACCATCTTTCATATGGCGTCTGATTTCGCCTTGGGATAGTAGCATTCTTGTCAGTGTAACATTGCCGGTTCTCGCAGCGTATGATAATGGTGTCAAGCCCGAAGCATCAGTTGAGGTTATGTTGACATCGCTTCGACTTAAGAAAAGCCAAACAATATTTATATGCCCCCCTTCGGCTGCATAGGACAACGGTGTCCGTCCACGATTATCTCCTTCATCGGCTTTAGTCTCACGCCGAGCCAGCAGCATCCAGACGACCTCCGTATTCCCCTGTTCTGCCGCATAGGACAGCAGAGTTCGACCCTTGTCATCCGTCAGGTTGAGTTTTATAGCCCAACGCCTGAGGGAATCTCGTACCATTCTCGTATTTCCCTTTTTAACTGCATCCAGGAGCACTTTTTCCAGACCGGGAGGGGTCGGAGGCGGCATCCAAAGTGTTAAGCCAGCCTCATCAGATGGCTCGTAGCCCATGCTGGATCCGTCACAAGGATCCGTAGACGGTACACTTAACTGGCTGTGATTCTGAGACTCTGACATCCTCATACCCGCAAGACGCCGGTGCTGGAATGTCATGAGTCTTGGAGGATACTGGCTTGGTCGTAATAGGCGCGAATCAACCAATATAAGTCTATCACATTTCGCTCGCTCGAACCGATCCAGCGTCAGGAACTTATCCACCATGTAGATGGCAAGGGAGTAGCCCTCTTTCCCCAGTCGTGTGCAGTTGAGAATAGCGAGCCCTGCTCCACAATCACCGGTTGCTAAGAAGCGCAACTCCACCTGCAGCCCTTTATTGTTCACAGCCCACGGAGCCTTGCGGCCCACCGAGTAGTGCTCTTGTCGGAAGATAATATCATCAGACTCAGAAAAATCGTCTGGAGAAGTTGCGAGAGGCCCACTATGATTCTTCCACTTTGCCGACTTCCAGGCAAAGATACTTTCATCGTCCGAGACTTTTATAATCTCTTCTTGAAGTCTGAGAAAGGCCGTATGCCCTTCTCCATACAGCAACGGCATACTGATCCCGAAGAGACCTAACAGGGAATATGCCCGATCTTCCGCCCTAGTAGTTTGCCTTCCAGCAGCCCAGGCCATCCGCTGCGCCACGCTGATATTCTCCATGTCCGCAGCACCCGAGATAATATCTACAGGGATCTTCGTACGCGCGGATAGCTCAGCCTGCAGGCTGCCCTTTGTCCCGATAGGCTCCCAATATTTGTTCAGGAAGATAATACGCTGTGGAGCAATGAGCTCCTGCAGCGTCCATCCCCTCGTGAACCACCTGCTGTTCCCAATATCCTCTTTGGACACAATATCAGCCAAATAAGCATAGCATATGCTGGCCTCTCCGTACCATTGATACATAGAGTTAATTGCACTGACTATTTCCGTCAGATCAGCCTTGCTGGATTTATCAATACAGCATGTATCAATCCAAATGTAGTCGAAGCCATCAGTATTAGCTACACGGCAGCTTGATTTAATTTTCCCGAATCCCTTCTTCTCTGTGACGTAGGTACTATGGAAATCCTGCAAGTCGGCATAGGTTACTTCCTCCTCCTCCCAAGTGTGAGATAAGATAGCATACGGTGGGGTCTCGCCATCCGGAAAAGTTCTTGTTTCAAAAGCCGCGGTGTGAAGCAAGCGCATATTCCAATCGTATAGAGTAAGGGAGTCTGGAGTGTGGTTATCTTCACACGGCTGAAGAGAATGATAGATTAGTGGGGTAATTAGGTGGCCAGAATTCCCCGTATCTGCAAGTGATCAGATTAGCACTAGGGCTTATTTCTACTTCTATAGTAAGTAAGTTACCAGAGGCCCTATGTGGAAAGTACTCTAAAGTCCAAAAGTCCCGTCCGTCGTCTTGTCTCTTTTTTTTTTTTTTTTTTTTTTTTTTTTTTTTTTTTTTTTTTTTTTTTTTTTTTCCAGATATTGTCACATTTATCTCTCTTTTCGGATGTTATGTCCATCATCAATCAGAGTACTGAAACAGATTATTATTAAGTACACTGCCTTCCATTACTCGAAATAACTATCGTGAACTTCCATAATCAGTTTTTACTTCCTAGTTAGTGAAATCGTTGGTAGCAATGGATCACCGTCACTTAGACTTGACACTGAATTAGGGCATAATCCCCGCATAAAGCTTGACCCATGATAAATTGACAATCTCGGCCAGTCTGACATCTCAGCCAGCCTCACACAACCGCAGTGGCAACTGTCTCATGTGCCCATTTGGGGTTGTAAATAGTGTCTTTGCCGAGTCCACTATTTCGGTCTTCTGCAGGGATCTCGCCCCGTAAGCGGGATCTACGGTTTGCAGAAGTCGTTCCTCAGGACCACTCAATTGATTCGTGGCTTGCGGGATTTGAAAGGGTCCCACTCCAACCTCCCCGAGCAATAGGCTGTCTGGGGTACATACAGTGATTACTGATGTAACCTGCAGCCATGTTTTAGTTGCAACCACTTAACTAACGCTCCGTTCCTGCCGAAGTACGCAATATGGGTTCGCAGCTAAGCTGAGCCTGTTCGTGTGCAGTGACATCGGGCTTCTAATTGGAGGACGCTTTGCATTTTGGTGCTTCGCATTTATGCTTGTGCTTGTATCACTTCTACTAGCGTGGGAGTAAGACAGGGCTCGCTTGGTTTGTGAAGCATATCGTTCTTGTCATACCTTCTACTTCTGAGGGGAAACGTTGGGGCTACTGGTAGCTAAAACTCAACTCTTGACATGATGGTAATCGAAGGTCCCATCTCCTGGCACTATGGCAAGATGACATTCAGATACTGACGCTACAGTAGAGAGTACGGTGTGTTTTGCGTGTTCCGCCTATCCTGCTATCCCTCTAGGCGCCAGTGGAGAACCTTGGATCGGTCTGGCCCTTTCAGAATCCCTTGGATTAAACGGGGATCCTAATTGGGCCGGCCTTCCAGTGCCCCTGTTCTCCTCATCAGGTTCTCACCCCTGTGATAGTGACAAATAGACAACGGTGGCTGACTGAACGAAGCAAAAAGCTCTGAGGTCTGTCTAGCTAGTTATTCTCTCGATTGGCTCTGTCCATCGGCGTCTAGCCATATCTTGGGGACGACACACTGAGCGTGACAGGATCTTTTCAGCTGACCTTCTACCGAACAGATGCATCCTGTCACCTTCACAGCTGAAGGGTGCGAGATATTGTGGAGCTGAGAGTATGGCCTGGGGGACGTCTTGCCGTCGGCAATTCCAAATAGCGAGTCTCTCAAACTTATAAGAAGGGCGTCGGACCCAGCTCACTCAAGTCCAGAGCTGCAACCATCATCTTACGCACTGTTTCATCAGCACTACCACTCCAAGTTCTTCAAAATGAAGTCTTCTCAGATTAGTCTGTTGATCCTCCTCTTCCAAGCCGCCTCCATTCAGGCCAAGATGTACAAGAAGAATATCCCGACATTCGAAGTAGGTCCTGATGTGGTCATCACCGACAACAAGATCGAGTACGATGACCCAGACTGTGATCCCGGGTTTACATGCAGAACAAGCAAGAGCTGTGCTGCGCCGGGTGCCGTCCCCACTCTGACCAGCGACAAGAAGTACTTTGCTTGCTGCTTGAAGGGACTGAACCTTCTTGGTAGCCCGGAGACAGCGTTCGACTGCTGTGCCGAAGGCCATGACCTTGCGGGCTCCGGCGAAGTTGGCTATAGATGCTGCCCAACTGGACAGATCTATGACGGCCTGATCTGCAAACCGGTCTGCGAGAATGGTAAAGTCCTTATCGACGGCAAGTGTGTCTGCCCAAAAGACACAGTCGAAGGTCCGGACGGGACTTGCCATGAGCAAATCTGCACTTCCGGATTAACCTCTGGTAAGCTTCTGCGACGTTTAACATTCTCACTTTGATCATCTACTCATAGAAAATATTGTCTAGGAAAATGCTATACCTTCACCGCGCCCAACGGCAACACCCTAGGCTCCGGCGCCGACGGAATCTACTACGCCAAACCCGACGACATGAACTTCCACTACGGCAAATTCCAGCTTTGTCTCGACGAGAAGTGTGAAGGCGATTTCCCCATCAACCCCCAGGACGGAGTGTATATTAGAGACCTGTACGGCGACGTCAAAACCGGTGCAAACAAGGGCCAATGGCTCAACAACGCAAAGGATGGCGCCCACATCGGCAAGACCAAGGACTTTGCTTCAGCTGGCAAATTCTCGTTGAGCAAGTGGCTATGCGGAAAGTACTGTCTTGGAGGTGTTGAGTGGGGTGTTGGACCCGCTTGTCCTTCCCTGACACCCGCGATTACCTTCTTCTCGCAGGATCCGCAGATGTGTACCGCTTTCGATCTCACTGAGATTCCTTGTGATATCAAGGCGCCTGCCAACAATTGTATCTGGAAGAGTGGAAAGAACCAGTGCTGTGGTAAAGTTGATTGCAGTCTGTGATTGACCACTCAGCGAGTGTGATTGGCTTTTCAGCAGATATGACGTGCATCTTACTCATGGGGTGAATGGGGGACACTGTTTAGCTTGGAGGTCTAGTTGGAGTCTTGACAGTCGAGGTGATAGTTGTAGTTAGCAGTTGGGCTAGTAATTGAAGGTATCACGTTTTATCACTTAGTTGCGTAACTTTCCCTATAGCCCAACCAATATGACAGTAAAAAAAAAAAAAAATTCCGAATGGAATAAGTAGCTCCTTTAAAAAAATACAGATATACTTTCTACATAACCCTAACAAGCCTAAGGCACCAATCTCATACAGCACTACTGACTAAGCAACCCCCCAGGCCCACATTGGCGGAAACAAGCAGCAGAATGCAGACCAACTCGCGACATCATCAGCAATCCCGCGATGATCCCGAGCCTCAATTCTCACGACTCCGAATAGTAATCCGGTACTTACGGCCAATTGAACCCGGCTCTCATCCTGAGACCGGATATACAGCTAGCCTCCAATCCAACGGACCCCGAAAAACGCACTTTATCCACTAAATCACTCCGTCAAGCAACAAGAAACACCAAGAACCAAGAATTCACTTGAGAGGAAAAAAGGAGGACCAAAAATGCCACCGACAAAACAAGAAATCTCCCTTTTGATCAATCCTCTGGTTCCGGAGAATGTGCAGCATAATAATCGAGTATGTTGTTCCTTGCCTTGCCTTTGTCCTGGGATGTCATGTTGTTCAAGGCTTAGACATGCCCTACCACCTTATCTAAAGAGAAAGAGAAAGAGTACTAACAAACCCCAGGTCCTCGCAAACCTCCACTCCATCACATCCTTCCTCCTAGGTCTAACAGCCGGTATTCTCGCCCTGCAGTCCGCGACAGGGTTCCTATTCTACCTAGCCGGTACGGTTCTCGTATCCGGCGTTTTTCATATCTTCCTGCTGCAAAGCTCGAATGGTCAGGGCGCCGGCGGGTTCTTCCCCGGTCCGAATATGGGTGAGATCGAGGGGATCAATGACATGGGTATGGTGTGGGCTTCTGGGAGACAGATGAGGAGGAAGGACTCGTGGAGGGATGTGTGGCTTGGAGGTGGTGTCTTTGGGGAGGCGCTGTCTGGGTTTGTGCTTGGGTGGGCTGGTGTTGGGGGTGTTTTGAGGTGATTTTCTTACTGTTTGTGGGAGCTAATAAAGGTCTTGTCAGGTGGTGCTCTATTTAGTAGAATGTGTTTGACTGTGTGACTATTTGTCTATATTATATCTATTTGGTATCCTGAATGTGAGGATTTTATGGATTATTGGAATCGGTGGGCTTGCTGTTGCTTTCTGGCAATATCTTGTTGGTCTTTTTGTAGGAGTCGATGTTGCCCTGTAGAGCGTTAGTAAACTGGCTGAACGGAATCGATAAGGAAACGAGGCAGGTCAAGGGGGAAAATACCTTTAGCAATGCCCATAGATAGGGCACATAGATCACTTCACTGTGACTGCTCTCATCCACCGACACATTCCGCTGCTCCTCATCCTTCTTCGACTTCGGCTTAATCCACACATTACCAATAAACAACCCAGTAACAAGACTGAGTCCCATAATTGGCAAAACAGAGATATAAGCCCACATAATAGCATCCCGCCCCGCCAACCTGACACTCCTCTGCGCCTCAGCCGGCAAATCCGCAATAAACGCCAAAGAATTCGTGTCATGAACATCAAACCCTCCACCGGCACCCCCAGAAACAACTGACACCTGGGCGAATTTATTATTGAAAACACTGCCCATGATAGTCAAACAGAGAGTACCGCCAAACGGCTGCGCGAATCGCATCAACGACTGCGCAGGCGCGATCTTCTCGGGCCACACGCCCACCATATGCAATGTGGCAGGCATGAAGCGGAGCCCTGTCCCCGCGCCGGTTATGGCCATCATACCGTTGATCAGGCTGGTATTTTGGGTGTGAATGGCGTATACTACCATAGCGAGGCCGACGGTGCTGATGATTGTGCCAATGTTAAGGGGGAAGAAACTTTGAGCTGGCCAGACGTTGCAGAGGAAGATGGCGATGTAGACACCGACTATGTGGTGGTTTGAGTCAGCTTGTTTGGGGAATGGATATAAGAAGGGGGGAGGCCAGGTAGGGAGTAGGTACGTACCTCCCAGTCCGGGGATGTAGTATAGTAACTGTACGCCTGCTTTTGAGGCCGGGTATGCCTCTACGAGAGAGAAGTAGATTCCGATGTAGTAGAAAATGGAATACATTGCTTGTGGTATGTCAGGATCTTTGTAAGTAAATTTGGGGCTGATGGCGAAGTTTACCTGCTCCAGTGGAGAACTGCACGATCGCAAGCCAGATCGTGTCTTTTCTGGCGAACATGCTGTACGGAAGCATGGCTACCTGCTTTGGGAAGATACGAGCAAATATCCGGCCTGGCTCGAGGAAGTACTCGTAGACAAAGAATAAAACGAAGCAAACACTGCCCACGACCAACGGGGCGAGGACCTGAGGCGCTGACCAAGGGTACGTAGCTCCACCCCATGCAGTTGCGAGGATAATGAGTCCAACACCGAAAATGAAGAGAACAGATCCGATAATGTCCACAGTTGCGAGAGCTGGGAGAACCCCTGACAGTCGGGAGCCCTTCTTGAACATTGTGCCTTCGACGAGTTCATTGCGCAACAAGATAAAGACTAGTATATGGGCGATAACAGCGATCTATTCAATTGAATTAGCGACTATGTCCCCGAATGCGAGATAGTCAATCGTACAGGTATGGATATCACAAAACAGTATCTCCAGTTGGCCTGACCCAGTTAGTTAACCGGTGCAATGATATTCAACAATATCAGTGTCTTACATCTGTTAGATAACTAAGTAACTGTCAGCAAGTTACTATTAGAATTTGGAATCCGGGGATATCTTACCCTCCCACAGTTGGTCCGACAGCGTAGCCTATGCCCCCAACAAGGGTAAAGAGGGACTTAGTCTTTGCGCTTTCCTTCAGAGACACTTTGTCTGAGAGGATAATCATAACGACGTTCATCAGCCCGGCGTCGCTCACGCCCTGCAAAGCTCTACCTAGTAGAAGCATTGCCCATGTCTGTGCAGCTGCACACAGCACACTTCCAATGATCATCAAAAACAGGGAGAGATGGAGGGTCTCGCCACGCCCGAAGACATCAGCGAACTGACCGAACATGGGGATGAAGGTGGTTGACGTTAACGTAAAGGCAGTCACAATCCAGTTTAGCTCGTCAAACTCATCTATAACAATTACTGTCAGTCCCGGTAGGTGATCAATGCTGAACAGGGAAAACTCACTAAAATGGGAGGCTATGGATGGCAACGCCGTAGCGACGATGGTCAGGTCCAATGTTGCGAGTATAAACGGCAGACACAGCCCAGCAATAAGCTTCCAACGATAGACGCGAGCATCATGTTTCTGTTTCTTGCAGACTTGACACTTTTCGTCGCTCTTTGGTAAGTCTCGAGGTACTAATACTCTATCCTCTTCTGTTATTGAAGCTGTTCCTTGAGAATTCCGAGCATATTCAGCAGACGCTCGACTCCTAAGCTCGACCTGGAAAGGTCGCGAGTGTGGGCAAGCCTGTTTTTTCTCTGTAATAGGTTTTGGGGGATCATTGTTCGGGTTCTGATTCCTCGATTCTTTTATCTTTCGATGTATATATTTTGCCGCGATAAACATTTCGGTACCTTCGTGACTTCAATAAGAAATAAAACAGGCTAGATTTCTGGATCTGACCTAGAAAGAAAGTGCAAGACCATCATGCTTATATGCCATTTGAAAAACACCAGGCAGATTTTAATATCAGACTGAATTGGGTATGCTCGTCGGACAGTGCCAGCATCAGCCACAGCGTGGAGAGCCTCTCAGATCTGAGTTAGGGCTTGGATTGGCCCGCCAAACCCAATTAACGGATACGATCTAGACGAATTCGGAAAGCTTTTCGGAGCTAAACCTAAGCAAGTTAGACGTACGAATCGATTGCTATGAGGGTTCAAGCTTTCGGTGGAGTATTTCCGAAGCACAGCCTCATCGGCCTAGATTCACGAATGGAATGTTGCCCCCTAATAGTCAGGTACCAAGGTTTTACGAAGGGTTGTAGTCATTGATTGGTTGACAGGAGAATACGATGTGACATGGTTTCCTAAGCACAGCCTATACTACTAGTAGTATACAACTCGTAGTCACCTCAAGGTGTTAAATTGCACACCTGCCTTAGGCAGAAACTTAAGGTACAAACCTTGTTGACTGAGCCCTGATGATTAACAGAAGTACTTAGTTATCCGTTTCAGGTTAATTGTTACTATAATCTGGTACGCTACGTCATTGTGCCATATTAGATCGAAGATGTTCAAGCTAGTAGTTATCAGGAGAAGGACCCTTGATATCAAGTGACAGGGTTGGAAACAGTCAGGACCATAGTTTCCCCAGTATGACAGGAATTAATGCCTCAGGCCAACAAAATGAAAAACCCCCCGCTGTTAGCATTTAAGTTATCCTTATTGAGAATGAACACTAAATAGGTGTTTCCGAAACATGGAATGATATGCTTATGAGCCATGGGTGGCACGGAACAAACGAGATCCGCGGGGGTGGAATGATTCTGATATCATACGATTCTTGTCCTCCCCCAAACCAGCTCGTATATTATCTACACTACGACCAGAGCCATAACCACCTATCTTGACAACTGGAATATGAATCTACGACCAGTCCAGTTACTACTTTATCCCATACAAAATAGTATTTCTAGATTCTTCACAACAATGACCACCTCATCGTATCCGTTGTCGTCATCACTGACACATCCCCAACCCGTGATAGTGGTTGGATCCGGACTCGCCGGATTATCAGCTGCGACGCAACTCATCTCACATCAAGTCCATGTCATAATGCTCGACAGGGCCGAAAAGCCCGGTGGTAATAGTATCAAAGCTTCGTCAGGAATAAACGGAGCGCCAACGAGATTCCAGCCTGACGATGCCAGTGATTCTCAAGAGCTTTTTCTCACCGACACGATCAAATCAGCGGGAGATGTATTCGCATCTTCTCCGGCTGAGGAACATAAAAGGCGGGAATCTCTTATTGCCACCCTCACTACTTCGTCTGCTGAGGCGGTTTACTGGCTGACCGATGACAAAGGCGTCGACCTGAGCAAGGTTTGCCGGTTGGGGGGACATAGTCGGCCGCGGACTCATCGTGGGGCTGGTCAGCGACCGCCTGGGATTTCTATCGTTAGCACGCTGTTGGATTCATTGAAGGCTAGTTCGCTGTTTCAGCTTCGGACCGGGGCTAGAGTTACGAAGGTGTTGCGCGAGGCGGATGAGGTCTTGGGAGTTCAGTATACAGGTGGTGAGAAGGCCGAAACGGATCATGATACTACGACTACGCTGAATGGGCCGGTTGTGTTTGCGAGCGGTGGATTTGCAGGAGATGCGCATGGACTGCTGGCCAAGTATCGGCCGGATTTGGCTGGAATACCTTCGACGAACCAGGCTGTTGAGGGATCACAGCCACTCCTCGAGGATATAGGCGCTGGGTTAGTGGATATGGAGCAAGTTCAAATCCATCCGACCGGATTTGTGGATGAGAAGGAACCCTCGGCGTCCGTTAAGATTCTTGCGGCGGAGGCGCTCCGTGGAGAAGGCGGGATTCTCCTTTTGGAGAATGGCAACCGGTTCGTGAACGAGTTGGAAACTCGAGAGCACATTACGAATGTTATCATGCGCTCAGCGAAACCATTGGAGACAGCCACGCGTCAGTGGGACGTTAACCTTCTCTTGGACGAAGGGACCGCTGCCGCCTTGGGGTCGCATATGGGGTTCTATCTGTGGAAAGGGCTGATGCGCAAGACAACAGTGCACGAACTTGATTCGTCGACGCTCGAAGCCATCAAGTCATATGCAGATATTGTCTCAGGCAAACAACAAGATGAGTTTGGCCGTACAGCTTTCGGGAACTGGACTTTGAAGGACGTGACGCCGGATTCTGTAGTCTATATTGGGAAGGTCACCCCTGTAACTCACTTTACAATGGGAGGAGCTACGATCGATGAGCGCAGCCAGGTGTTAGATAAGGACGGAAGCCCCATTAAGGGCGTCTGGGCTGCAGGAGAGGTCACCGGTGGCCTACACGGTCAGAATCGCTTGGGAGGGTCGTCTCTTCTGGAGTGTGTCGTCTTCGGAAGGATAGCGGGCAATGAAGCCGCGGCTTTCCATAAGAAGCACTATGCTTCCTGATGTACGATTCTTTGTTGATAGTGGAGTTTTATTGTTTTCCTACTTTAACTCATGAGCGGTGATTGTTATACATGCAGGATCATTCCTCCTTTTTCGGTGGCTCCACCTCCAATGCTAGCTCTAGCTCTGGCTCACACTTTTTCATAGCTTTCTGGTACCCTTCCCTCTCTCCAACACGCTTAAGATACTGGACCACATTCTCATACTCCTCCAGGCTATAGGGAAGCCAATATCGCGCCGTAGTAAGCACAAAAACAGCCATCACATCCGCCACCGTAAACTCGCTACCGGCCAGCCACTGGTTGTCACGTAGTCTTTCATTGAGCGCTGCGAATGCCTTCCTAAACCGGTTGTTTGTGATGGTCATAGAGACGCTATCCCGACTGACGTTGAGAGAGCGCAGCGACATAGACTGCATTATGGTGGGCATAAATGTCCCGTTAGACCAGTGCCACCAGTACAAGAAGTCGGCATAGGCTGGGTGCGTCGGAGGCAAGAACAGCTTCCCCCCACCGTACTTGTGACAGATGTATTCAATACATGCGCCGCTCTCAGCCAGGGTCAAGTCGCCGTCCTGGATGATGGGCGCGGTCTCCTGAGGATGCAGAGCTTTGTACTCAGGTGGGGCTAGGAGGGGTGCCCGCTTGTACATCTTCAGCTCATAATCGATAGCCAGTTCTTCACATAGCCAGACAACACGCTCTGACTGAGAGATGTTGAGATGATGAACAGTGAGAGTCATGGTCGTAGAAGTCTCTGAGACGCGAGCGTGATAAAGTGAGGGTCACAAACTAGTTTTTTGGTACGAATTGTTTTTTAGGCGTTGATCTGAAGATTTGGCGTGGAAGAGGTGGGGATCATATACTCTTCCACACAGCCTGCCAAGGGGCCACTATTCTCCTTCTGAGCGTATCCCCCGTGGCACTTCAGTTAGTCCGATACGCTCTAAGGCACCACGATTATAAGCCATTCCCGGGACCGGGGCCGGGCTTAACGGACTTTAGGGCATGTCCACTGCCGAGACTTCCGTGAGACCCCGAAGTGGTCCATCTCAAGAGGTTCCTCGACCAACTGCAAGTCATGGTCAGCTTATCCAGATTGACCAGTGCTTCTTAGGGTATCTGTTCTAAGCAGGTCTGAAGATATGGTTATGCAATTTAGAGATTCTCTCGTATATGTTCATTCTGTCTTGGCTTCTCTATATTATGCTGTTGCTGGGGCGTGTCGATTGAGTTCATTCTGGCCGTTGACACCAGTTAGGAGAAGGAAAAAAAAAAAAAAAAATGAAAAAGAAAAAGATAGAGAGGAATAAATAGGACAGAAGCATCCTTATATACCTAACTTCCAGCCATGCAGGTAGGTCAGGTGGTTCCTTAGTAGGTCTTGTGCTATACCTAGGGATATCTGCCTTACGTAGTTGTACAGACAAGAAGTATGGATATTCAGGGCGGAGTTTTCATGAGTATTATCATATGGAACAAATCGAATATCAAGATTTAGAAGACTTTCTATCTCTTTATTTCTCTAGGTGGCTTTTCTTTTCCTTGAGACTCTAACCTTCCCATCTCAGAATCCAGAAATCATGATATGTACATGGGACCCCTCATGCTCTAGGCCTACAATTTCTTCCCATAGTTATGTTGATGAAACCAAGCAACGTAATCAATCTAATCAAGGAATTCAACCTACGGGACCTTTTGTCATGAAATATTGATTAAATCCGGCAGCTAAGGATCTATAGAAACCACAATTAAGCTAATTTCGCAGCTCACTGCAGCCTTGTTGGGATGTATATCTAAATAATACATTGAAGGAGTAGTTATATACTTTCTGTCTATGACCCTGCGCACCTCACTCTTGACCTTCTGCGAGATCTCACAGTGCATCTTATTAACGCGCACACCCATCGGTTGGAAGAGCTCAATAAGAAATTGCCCTCTTACGCTATACTGTCACATACATGGAGAATACTCAGAACGAGGTATCATTTCGCGACATCACCAAGGAGGATGCTGATAATACCAGTGTCAAACACTGGCCAATCAAACTCGAAGATTGTTGCAAACAGGCAGAAAACGATGGCCTTGGCTAGTATGTCTGGGTTGATATTTGCTGCATTGATAAATCCCAGTCAGTGATACTTGGTGAAGCTATCAACTCCATATTTCGATGGTATAGGAAGGCTACAATCTGTTATGCCTATCGTGCTGATGTCACGGTAGGTGGACTTCTCCCGGTAGCAAGAAAAATATGAAACTATTACGGATGACCGAAAAGGCAGCTGGTATCCCTCGTTCGTTCCTACGAGGGACAACCGCATTGACGGATACGTGTATCGCACAACGCATGTCCTGGGCTTTAAAAAGGGGGTCTAGCCTAGATCAGAGTCTCAGAGCAAGAATTAAATCTGTTGGTAGTAGTGGGAGAAGCTCTTTATCAAATAGCTTCGATTTCCTTTATAAACTCCTCAAGGGCAATTCTCTCCTATTCAACTTTGGAGAGAAACTTGGGCTGTGTATATTGAACTAGAACTCCTTCGATATTACAATTCCAATGATCTACGGCGAGGATGGTCGCGCATTCATTAGTCTGCAAGAAGAAATAATTCAAGGGGCTAGAGGTGATTCGGTTGTTTATGGTGACTGGGATCAACAGAATCTGGCCCGGTGAGTTTATAAAGATATAATTTGGCCCCAGCTAATAGTAAGCAGGTGTAGTATATAGATAGAATGTGATAGACGTCAAATAGGAAGGTAGAGCTCGTCTTAGCTTCACCACAGGCCATTCGCCAAGGCTACTAGACTCCAGCACCACGGTGAGGTGCGAGCTCATCGCTGGAGGCCTGATCGATATCGAAACAGGCACCCGCATCCATTGGAAGCCTGATCGATTCGACACAGGTACCAATTTCTGCTGGGATATTAAATTCAACCCCCGTAGAAATTTCAGACTCCACCGGGATGGCGCTCAAGCACAGCTAAGGCTCCACCACGGGGCGCGAAAAAAGCCAGGACGTGAACAGTTCAAGTGGAGCTTCCTCCTTTCTCTCGAAGCTATAAAGCTTCGACATCCGAACCATCAGCTGCCTCTGGTTCATGGAAGCACAGAGTATCCTCGCATGCTGTGGGCCCACAAAGGAGAAGAGAAGAAGTGGAAATGTCTGTTCGTTCGGGAAGGCTGGGTTTTCATGGCAGATTTCCTCAAAGACCCCCTGCTGCACATCAAACAGATTCGCCATCTCCTCCTCACTCTCTACTTTTGGCTGGTTGACACGGCCATGCATTACGGCAAGAATTACGGCAAGCTCCCCGTATAGAATGGAGTTGTCTCTAGCATTCACTGGTTGGGAAGCCCCCACAGCAATATGGGGAATTGGTGAGGCATTTTGCTTCTCAGGTTCAAGGAAAAAGTTGATTTCCCAGTGACCTCCATGAGGTGGATGCCACCCTATATCTGGGCAACAACGCAAGAAAGGATTAGGGAACCTAGCAATTACAATACATCAGTGACTGAACTTCAAAAAGCAATCACCAGGGCGTAAAGTAAAAGGCATCGTACTTACGTTACGGGGTGTACTCCGCAGAAATCCATTAAGCACGTATGCCGGCGCGGGAGAGTTCGCCCGGCAAGAGCCCACTGATGGAAGAACTGGACCGCGTCACCAGAACAATCTTCAGGGGACCAACACCGGTCATCCTCGGTGTCGCCCCTATCTTCCGGCCGGATGTAGTCAGGGAACGGAATGTCCGCTCTAGGACGGTGGTTGTGTGTTATCGAACGAGCCAGCGGGGCAAACAGGGCCGATGTCACTGAAGGAGAATCCACAGAGCTCGCTTCGATATCCCAAGGAACGAGGGTAATCCCATGTCCTGAAAGGTATGATGCCATAACATCTCCCTCTGAACCGTTCATACTCGAGACGAAGGGCTTGTCCTTTCCTCCAGTAACGACCTCGTATAGCCAGTTCACTTGCTCGCGTGACATGTTTCCTGTCATTATTAAAGGAAGCTAAACAAAAAGGGATGGTTGGGGATCAAAGACGTAAGTAGTTGAAGACTTGCAGTCGGCTGTCAGTTACAGGTGGTGGGATGGTAAGATGGGTGAAATATTTATGGTGGTAGCAGGAACAGAAAGCAAGGCCACAATCATGTGACAGAGATTTATCACAATGACGAGAACGCCATGTAAATATTGAATTTTTCCGGAATCCTAAGATTTAAATGAATGAATGAATGTCCCCGTCCCCAGAGGGAAGAATTCCCTGGTAGGGTGTGAAATTATCATTACACCTGCTTACCATTACAGTGGGGGTCTAAAAGTATGTGACTCCCTAGTATTCATAAAGGTACCTACAGCTTCTCGTACCAGGCAGATAGAACCACTGGGTACCTTTATGTATAGGGCTTCACATACTGTTGGACCCCCACTATAGCTTGGGCCAAATCTACCGCAGAAAACCCCAAGAAGGCAATAAGCAATATCATCCTTCCACTTGAATCGTCCCAAAGCGAGAATGGCGACAACATATAACTAATAATCTAGTACGGAAAGACTACTGATCTATATTATGGAACTTCGGTAGATTAATAAATTCAAGCAACATAAGAACAATAAAGATTTATGTAATCATGCCTATGCTAACACATGAACGAGTAACAGCGGTAGATGAAGGTAAAGAAGTTTATTACCTCACTTAGCTTTCTGGTCGTCAGTGTTATGGACAGCTATTCCTTCGCGAGAGCAGGTGTGCAATCTCCATCAAGGCGCAAAGATTATTTTCGCTACACCCACCTATGTGGCTATTTGTATTATGCGCTAATACATTGTATCTTTAATTATATTTATCCAATACATCTTATGAACAGTCCCGACTCAAGTTATGAACACATAATCCACTGTAAAAAGGAGCTCGTCTTAGCTTCACCGTAGGCCATTTGCCATCGGCTACTAGACTCCAACACCACGGTGAGGTGCGAGCTCATCGCTGGAGGCCTGATCGATATCGACACAGGCACCCGCATTCACTGGAAGCCTATTGGATACAACACAGGTACCAGTTCTGCTAGGGATTCTAAAGGTCCTCAAGAGGGATCCTTACTTCTCTATTGAGAGTTTGGGGGTTAGCCAACGTCAAATACTCTAGTTTGAAGAAGACTTACCACACAGAGAGTTCGGACGGATGATTCCTCGCCTTCCAGGCTGCAGAAGACAGTTAGCATGTTAAACTATGGCTATAATAATGTCGTAGTATCACCTACGCGTCAGTACCAGGAGCAGCGGCAGGAGCGCTGATGTTCTCCGGCTGATTCTCGCCTGCTGGGGCCGTGGCCATCTCGGTGTCCTGGGTATCTCCAGTGGAGGTATGTTGTTGTTGCTGCCGCTGCCGGGCTCGATAGGCTTGCAGCCGAGCACGCGAACGTCTCTGCTGGTGATTGAGCTGCCTTTCGCCTCCCTCGTTCCGGGTTCCAGCCGAGGAGTTATTGTTTCCATCGGCGGCCGCGGGCAGAGGGCGGATGCTAGAGCCACCAGGTGTGGGCGTATTCGCACCACCAGGGGCCCCACCACGACGACGACGGCGACGGGAAGGAGCCGAAGCACCAGAGAGGTCGACAGGGGGGTTAGAGGCAGGACGGACTGAGGCGATAGCAGCCGTCACGATGCTATCCTGTGTTCAGTGTTAGCTTTGTTCAGATGATAAATCCTATTTTATGTTCTTTCTTACCTGCTCTTCCAGGTACTGCCCACGGAGAGTCCACAGTTGCCGACCGAGTTCGGTCATGGGGCATCTCTTTCCTGGATGTTGGGTACCACATCCATTTCTGCAGACCCAAAGCTTCGTTTTGACCGTCTTGTAATAGTCAGCAGATTCCATTCGAATAGCTTCATCTTCTGGGACATACTACGCGGTCAGTCGGGGGCTTCCTGCCATCTCGACCACGCCGACCACCGCGGTTAGGGTCTCCCCCAGCTCCAGCGGCTGCAGCAGTGGTCGGGGCATCAGCCCACTTGCTATCCTGGAGACCAGACATAGCACAAAAAGAAGAAACGTATGGGGGGCGGAGGGAGATAAGTAAAGAGCTTGTCGCTTTGTACGTAGTTAACTATCCTTGGTTCCTCAGCAGAGCTGTGATAATGTGGAAGCAGGTTGTTGTGGGAAGAAGAGAGAAAAGGAAGAGAGAAACAGAAGAGAGAAAAAGAGAAAGAAAACAGAGAGGGACCTGGGGGTTTGAAAAAAAAACAAAAAAAAAAAAAAAAAAAAAAACAAGGTCATTTATTCACTGATTGTGGCCTCCCCAGCCTGAGGGACTAACACAAGATGCATCTCCTATCTTTGGTTCTTGAAATGTTGAGTCCTCCTATCTTGTTTGCTTTCTTCATCCTAGTACCAGACATCGTCGCACCCTTATTCGATCTTGACTTTTCGAGAAATATTCTTCTTCTTCATTATCAGGATGGCTAATGACCTCCTGCCCCAAACTAAAGGAGAGTGGAAACAGTACGCTGGGAGACACAAGGTGAAGAACCAATCCCTGCGAATGAGTACGAAACTGTATTCCGCATCTCAAATCAGCTATAAGCATTTTCTTCTTCTTAGGACCATCCTGCCCCCCATTGTTCCCCGAAACCAGGTCAGCTACCAGACCCTTGGCATAGAAAATCTGATACAGCAAGCCAATCAGTACCTGAGTGATCCGGCGTTCAGAGATTATATCTCAGATGTCACCACCAGGCAGTCGCAGCCGGTCTGGGATGCACCTTGGGGAGGACACGACAGACTGTTCAGGGTTCCAGCTATCCAGCAACAGCAAGTAATTCATGACGCGGCACATTACGGGTCTGTTCGGAGCGAAGCCAGTGTAAACGCTGCCTTCGTTACCTTTTTACAAGCTATCGCGGATCTGGTTCCTCAGTCTGGTCGCCAATGGACGGCTGATAGAATCAAGCTGACGGCAGACTTTAGTACACAACGACGCAAAAGACAGTTCGTTGCATATACCGATGGCCAACTGGAGGATACCTTCAGTCGTCGGATTCTGGCACTCATCGAGTGTAAACGAATGCGGCGGGCGAAGCATTCCCCAGCCGTTGATATGCAAGAGGTGGCACAGATGGTGGCATGGGTGAGGGAGCACCCCGGCGGACCAGGAAATGATAAGCGAGTTCTTGTGTCGAAGAATGGGACCGATGTTTATATTTCGGTCTTTGACTACGACCAGGAATGGTTACGTTATCTCAATGGAGGCCCCGGGAGTATCGTGCATGCCGGATTTGCCTGCATGCGCAGATACGGCCCCTGGAGGATCCAGGTGGCAAGTCATATGGAGCATTTTGCTCGAATCATCATCGCCCTGCTACTTCTGTAGCCCACTGAAAGACCCATGTTTGTCCCATCGCGTGGAGATCTTTGAGAAACAAACCTCTTATCCCTAACATCCCGTTGATTTGTAATCCGGGTGCCTGTGTCGCATCGATCAGGTCTCCAGCGATGAGCTCGCACCTCACCGTGGTGTTGGAGTCTAGTAGCCTTTGGCGAAGCTAAGACGAGCTCGGGTGTATAATAATTATTTTTGCCCTGAAGGAAGACTAAATCTCTTGCGGTCTTTGCTAGTTCTATTTGCCTTGTTGTTTGTATCTTAGAGTAGAGCCCGTAGACTCAAGTTGATAATGCCATGTATAGGGGTTTATACCCAGAAGTCAATAACAACACGGCCAGTCCTTCAACTGGAAGTTTGCAAAGAATTGCTTGGGGTAACTGTTTTACACAGTGGCGTGGAACTTTTCCAATCTTATAATCAACAAGAGGTGACCACCTGAAGTGAAGCAACAGCTGTCGTTCAATTGTCTCGAGAGTGTAAAGTGAGCAAAGTACATGTGTATAGGGATAATTGGTGATTGCTTACTGCCGAATTTGAACTGCCTTAGTACTCTGTAATATCATCATTGTGGTGGTGTGAAAAGGTCAAATTTTCCTAAGCTACGTTAAGTGGCAGTCACTATTTCATAGAGATGTATATGAATCCCTCCCCCCAGCTACCTTCAAGCTTCTCTCCATTTCCTACACATTTGCCACAAAAAGCAACTACTACTATGGCGGAGAACACTGGAGATTCAGCACCAAGTGCTGTGCCTACTGACGAACTTCTTCATCGTCATCCGAAACGTGTCATCTTACGACTCCGTGCAAAGGACTTCAACTCTTGGACTTCAGAAGATGTTGATAATACTATCAAAGCATATCTAGCCTTTTCAGGGTGTCCAGTCAATGAATTTGGCCAAAATATCCATCACTTATATCTCCAAACTCCTCAAATAGCGACACGGGGATTCTTCTACATAATCCTTGATCTTCACAAGGATCAGCTCAGGGATCCCGACCTGAACCGAGTACAGCCGGACCTCCGCCGCGTTCACCGAACTGAGGACGGTACAATATACGTATATTACACATAGTCTGGTCTGAGGACTTTGGTTAATACATATATATAGTTCAGTCAACCGGTATCAGAACCTAGTTATAGAGCAGAAACTTCTACGGCAGATAAGATACTACAGTGATAGGTGTTGTCCATGGGCGGGGGCCAGGGTGTTTGGATGTTAGGGATTTGGAAGAGGAGCAATTTTTCAGCAGTTGGCTTTTACTAAATCCCTTACTTAAGGATCAATTTAATCATCTACTATGTTGTTAAGTGAGTGACGCCCCTCTCAATCTCCTCCACCGCACCAGGCACCTTGACTCGACGCGAAAAGAACGAGTTTACTAAGAAATAGGAAATAACTAAAAGTTCCCTACCACCTATAATACCAGATAATCAAGTTTTACTAGCTATAGACTTGATTTGCAAAAGAGTACCAGTGTTATCGTTGGTGCATGAAAAGAATGAGGTCTTAAGAGTTAAAGGTGAAACGGAGTTGGAAAAGTAGTGGAGATACTGTGAAGCCGACTACTGTCCGTCCACCTGCCACTATTATATGGCACTTCAATGAACGCTGCGGAAGCGAAACATTCTCTCTCTCTCTCTCTCTCTCTCTCTCTCTCTCTCTCTCTCTCTCTCTTCCTTTCTAACAGAAAGTCCAGGTCCGTTGGCGGAGATGAAGTATATTCGGTAAAGACGCGAGAGCTCTCACGGGAGGGCCAGCTAAAATTCATTTCATCACTAGAGCAGCCTTGATATCTGTTGCTGGAACTACAGACAATATATAATTGGGAGTACTTCTTCGTAACACGTAAAATTCTGTTGAACAGGGAAGAAGAGAGAGCCTATGGATTGTTGTTATAGAGTATAATTCTAAAAACCTTGTTATATTGGGCTCACTAAATATGAGATGTCACTTTTGGCCTAAGGCCCAAGCAATCCAGTCGTGGACATTTTGAGTATATTTAGTTATCCTGGGGTAAGTTTCTGATTGGTGGCATGTCGCCAACTAATCTTACTACTATTTGGGTCAAGTCACCTGAAAGAGGGGTTTGTTTATCAGGCTGTCACTTGTGGTTTGTACTGTACTAACTTATCTCTCGTCAATAGACAACTCTGCGATACCGACTGACCTAAATGGCTGGGCGATGCCACGACCTTTGTCATGACGACTACACGGTGGGCTGCGTCAAACTCGCAGCTGCCCAGGAAATGCTCGATGAGAAGCATGGCGACTTAGTAACCGGTGGCGACGACATCATATATACCCTGGGCCGCATCGGTGGACACAATATCGTCATTGTTTGTATACCAGAAGGTCAGATGGGAACAAACCCAGCGGCTGCAGCTGCAACTCGAATGCAGTCAGCCTTCCCATCCATCCGATTCAGGCTCATGGTCGGTATCGGCGGAGAGGTTCCATCGACGAAGCCTGATATTCGACTTGGAGATGTGGTGGTTAGCAGGCTGGAAAATGACCATGCTGGGGTAGTCTAGTACGACTTTGGAAAGACCACTCCAGGTGGTTTTAAGAGAACGGGATTTCTTAATGCACCAGCCAAGATCCTCCAGATTGCTGTTTCACACCTGAAGGCTAAGCATATGCGCGGGGAAAGTCAACTTTCCGAGTATATTCTGGAACTTGCTCACCTCCCAACATTTACTCGAGATCATGCAGGGCCCGATGTCCTGTTTGAATCTCACTATAGCCAGCACTACATGTGAAGGCTGTGTTAAGGAGAGAATACTGAGAAGACCGGTGCGTGATCAACTGGGCCCTGAAATCCATTATGGAACTATCGCGTCTGGTAATCAAGTGATGAGAGACGCTGCCGAACGAGATCGAGTAAGCGCATATCTAAGTGGAGTACTTTGTTTTGAGATGGAGGCAGCAGGGCTGATGAATGAATTTCCTTGTCTTGTGATATGGGGCATCTGTGATTACTCTGACTCTCACAAAAGCAAGGCATGGCAGCCATATGCTGCGGGTGTTGCAGCGGCATACACGAAAGAGCTGCTATCGGTTATGCCTCCACTTGAAGTGAGGTAGTCACCTGTTGTTGGGAAAATCGCCGACAAGCCAACAGGTCAGTATTCCCATTATTGCTAGGGGGACAATGGTACATGGTCTAAGTCTTCGATAGGTGCCAAAAGATTCTTCACAGTTCCATTTCAGAGAGATGATAAATTTTTCGGCCGTGAAGCTATCATGGCTGAAATGCATAACAAATTCCAATCAACCGCGTTACGCAATCACCTTAGGGTTGCCTTGGTGGGTATAGGTGGAATAGGGTATGTCAACATGCAGTCTCTTTTCTCGATTGGAGTGCTTGATCTGAACAAGAGAAAGGAAGTCTCAGATTGCGATTGAATACGCTTACATAGCACGAGAACGTAACCCAGAGCTGTCCGTATTTTGGGTTTATGCTGGGAACGCAGCACGCTATGAACAGGCGTACAGGGACCTTGCAAACGAGCTTGACCTTCCAGGACGGGATGATCCTACTGTGGATATTTTCAAGATAGTGCCTCATTGGCTCTCTGATAATACCAATGGGCAGTGGCTGATGATTCTAGATAACGCGGATAATGAGGATCTTTTCACGCAGGAGATCGAGGTGGGAATGAAACCAAACTCGCCCAATGCAAGCGTAAGGGCGCCCCTTATCACTTCTATCCCTCAGACGGCAACTGGGTCGGTTATTATTACATCCCGGAATTCAACAGCAGCCCGGAATCTTCTCGGTATACATGACAACATTATTCCTATTGACGTGATGGATGGAGCCAGTGCTTTGGACCTTCTACAAACAAAGGTTACTCTTGATGAGCAGTCATTGATCGATGCTCGAAGGCTGCTCCAAGACCTGGAATATATACCTCTTGCGATAATTCAAGCTGGCTCATATATCCAAGAAAAGTCCCCAAGGATCACAGTGGGGGCATATCTCAAAATGCTACGAGTGAAGCAAACTTGGCTACGCTACTTGGCAGTATGGCTATTCAAGATTCCAGGCGTGACTACAGTTCCCAGCATGTGGTTACAGCAACTTGGCAGATATCCTTCCAGCAGATACAAGCCTCTAGCCCTATGTCGTCTGATCTACTTGCTTTGATGAGCATGTTTGACCGGCAGGGAATCCCCGAATACTTATTACAACAGAACATGACTCAACTGCAATTGGAGGATGCAATCCATCCACTGATCAGCCATTCACTCATTAAGGAAAGCGGAATCCAGCAGCACTCCTTTGAGATTCACCGTCTTGTGCAGATCTCAATCAGGAACTGATTAAAGTCCAACAACCAGTTGGAGTTATAGAGTGAAAAGTCTGCAGAAATAATCGCGGCTGCTTTTCCATCAGGAGATTTCGACACATGGCCAGAATGTCGGAACTTACAACCGCATGCTAAGGAAATAATGCGCCAAGCCACAGAAAACAACATTTCAAGCATAGTGAACCGAAATACGAAGGTCAGGTGGCATCAACGTCTCAAGAGGAAAGTCATGTCCCGACCCAGGGATAAACTTCCTACAGATAGTCACGGATCGCTGATGTGGGCAACAATTGGAAATAACGCCGGTCGGTATTTATACTTTCAAGGAAAGTATCAAGAAGCAGAGGCGATACATCGACATGGTCTTGCAGGCTTAGAGAAAGTACTAGGTCTGGACCATCCTGACACGCTTATCAGTGTTAATAACCTTGGCTCAGTCCTTGAAAGCCAGGGCAATTATAAAGAAGCAGAGGGAATGTACCGACGTGCACTCAGGGCTCATAAGAAAATTTTAGGCCTAGACCATCCTTACACGCTTCTCAGTGCCGATCATCTTGCCTCGGTCCTTGAAAGCCAGGGCAAGTATGATGAAGCGAATACTATCCGTCAGGAGGCTAAAAGTCGAACAAGCTACTGAATCTTTGTTGGTGAGAATTCTTTCTGCTGTTCACACACTGGTTAAGTTTGATTTTCTAATCGCTTCGTAAAAGGGGAGTTCTGGGATGCTTCGTCTTTTTATATTAGGATGAACTGGCGTTGAACTTCAGAAGATGCTGGACATGCTTAGATCTCACCACTGGCGAGTGCGCAGCCGATCTTCCAGTAAACAGGGTCAGGGGTAGTAGTAGCCCTGTCGCTCTGGCTAGGGCTAGGAAGTCACTGGGGAATAGCTGTGGGTCTACCCGTCTCACCGCCCTCCATTCTACAGCTCAACGGTATTCCCAGCTCAACGTCATTTTTTTAATTTAACTCAATTAAAACACCATAAAATTGTTATTTCTATATAAATAAAGCTATACAAGGATCCCCCTGTATATCTATAGTAAAGAGATATTCAGATACTCTATTTTTCTGGTTTAATAAAACCGGTGTTGGAGTACTATTAAGTTTCTTACTAAGCTACTTTATAAAGGCACTGTTTTCTTATATTACTTTGTCGTTATAGAATACCAACGAGCCTTAATATCGGCCGTATTTTTAGCCTTAATATAATACCGTATATTCTCTATATATACTAGACCATCTATTTTAACCTGGTATTTAGATCTTGAGATTGAATTAGATAGTATATATCACAAGTTAAAGCTGAAAGTAGTTCTACTACTATATATCTACAGGCTACAGCTCCTTTCTTGACTTTCTTATAATCTATATCAATAATACAGCGTTTTCCTTTTATATAATATTCTGTCTGCTTAATAAATCTATACAGCCAGTTTTTTAAAACGTTTGATAGTTCAGTAGAAGAATCAGTGATTCAGTATAATCCCGTTCTAAAATTATATCCGCGGCCTTTCTAATAGTACTGGCACCTAAAGGAGCACCTAGATTATCAAATCGATTTATATAATCAATTAAAGCACTGTACTGAGCCGGATCAAGGTCTTAATTACTAGATTTCCTAGTACTTTTACTGGCTCGGCCAGCTATTCGATAATAAAGGCGTGAATAGGAAATCCGAAACACCATACTCCAAACGCCAATTTGGTGAATCGTGATATTAACCTGTTTTTCTACGCGATTTTTTTTGTACGCGTGTAGAGCCTTTTGAATAAGCCCTTCCTCAGCTTTATATATAGATTGCATTTTTTTTATGTGGTGTGAATAGCTTCAAAAATAATTGAAATATTGAAATATCAAAAAAATGACGTTGAGCTGTAGCCGACCCCCCACTGAAATGGGGGTCGGCGGTGAGACGGGTAGGTGTTAAGTTATTGTATGTTATTGTCTTTACTGGTATGAAATGTTCTTCGAGACAAGCTTGCAAACATTTTGGATAACAACGCATCGAAAGCAGAATTAGATGCTTATTTGATGGAGAGGCCAGGTTTCTTGTCACACCTTGTCTTAGCCACATGTACTGAAAGTTAGAGCTAGTTTTGAAGGCAAGGACCAAAAGCTTTGAAAACTGCACTTGTATGGATGTATATGTGCATCAATAATAATCTAGATATATACACAAAACCAGATGTCAGGGGTATATGTAGGTGCCTATAAACGATTCCAACCAGCTTAAATCAAAAGCAAAATAGAGTAGGTGGACTCGCTTGAAACAAACATTATATAACAGAAGTCAAGGCCCTTCTCCGGGCGGTATAAAAGTGGACTCCGACCAGGGAGTATCATATGTGGCAGGAAAAAAATAAGCAAACCCGACTATGCATCAAGGACATTCATGTTAGGATCCGGGTCCTCGCCCGCGTTGGCCAAGGCGCTCTGCAGTGCACTAGTCAGGTCGATGTGGAAGAATGGCCGGTTAAGGCCCTGCACCATAGCGACCCTGCGACGACTGCGGTAAGCCTTGCTATCCTTCAGGTCCCGTTGCAATTTGTCATCCTGAGTGCTACTAGCATCGGACGATTCTTCGATACCGTGTGTCTCACGCTCGGTGGTCTCAGAATCGTGCTTGAGGCCATGCTCGAGGTCTTCGCTCTTGATGTTATGCTGGACGTGTTCGTTGTTCACCATCTCTGCATGAGCTGCGGCAGAGGCACTACCTTCGATCTCAGCCACGCTGAAAATTGGTTTCCATCTGTGGAATCCGTCACCCGAGTCTGGAGATGGGAAGCCGAAACCAGCTGCTGCAAGGGCTCGTTTAGTCCAGCGGTTGTTAATATGAGCAAAGTGCCACTGCACAGTCTTGGGGGAAGCGTAGAGGTCGAGTTGGTTGCGGACATCGATGAGGTTTTGGACCGAGGTCACATCAACGTTATTGACGGACGAGAAGTCAAGGATGACGGCCTGCAGTATGGGCAAATGCGACCGGTCTTCTTCAGGCTTGCCCTTGCGAGGGCCTGGGTTGTTCCATGGTCGATCGCCCGGTTTACCGTAAGAGAACGGATTTGTGCGGCGTGTATGCCTGAAGATTGTCTGGACCAAATAATCGGTGTAGTGATTGGCATTGGGGTAGTTGAATCCTTCAGAGAATCGGTAGATGAAGATACCAGGGTAAGGTTGCTGCACCTCGATATCGGGGTTTGACCCGTCCGTGTGGTTGATAGGCAAAAAGATAGACCGGCTTAATCCGTTTTTATCATCGCTGGTGTCACTAGGGGAGTTGGCAGACCCATATTTCCCATCATCCTGTAACAGATGGTCACCAATCACCGAATGGATAGTGACTCTTCCTAAGAATTGACCGCGGGCCTTGGCGACGCGGAACAGCAGAATGGCAACAGACACACAAACGGTACAGTAGATGCCGATCTCAATCGTGGTGAAGACGGTAACGATAACACCGATAAAGAAAATGATCGCATCAAGAGGGGACACGCGCCAGAACTGGTAAACGGTGTTTGGTGGGGTGATGAGGTCACCGACCGCATGAATAATGACACCAGAAAGGGAGGCTTTCGGGATGTAGAAGAAGACAGCGGGCAGAGCGTAGATGGCGAGGAGGACAACAATCGCAGTAATCACACCGGCGAGGGGAGTGCGGACACCAGCTTTCGATTTGATTGCGGTTCGGGAGAACGATCCAGTCGCTGGGTAACCACCAAGGAACGGTCCAAGCAAGTTCGACACACCAATAGCAACCAGCTCCTGAGAGGGATCGATTGTGTAGTTGTTGACACGGCCGAAGGATTTCGAGATCGCGATGTGTTCGATAAGCAGGACAATAATCGCAGCAGGAAGCTCGCTAGCAAAAGTCTTGATGATCCTCGCATTTACCTGAGGGACAGCGGCATGTTGAAAACCACGAGGCACATTACCTAGGAGCTTGAATCGCGGATGATCCCGCCGGTGCAGATTCACAGCGGCACTGATCATCGTATAGAACAAGATCACAAACACTGTCCGCAAAGTCGAAGCGAAGAACCAAACCTTGGCATGACGGGGGAACTTCTTCGCGCCATAGTTACAACCCGACCGGATAATGTACAGCATAGCCAAAGCACTGACACCCATGGCGGCATCGATTTTTGCGGAGGGAAGATACTTGAGGGTGTTGATGATGACCATATAAGTGGCATCTTTCGTCGAAAAGTCGGCCGTCTCTCCAAGCATGTCTTTGACCTGGCCGGAGCAGATATTGATGGCGGAGCCCGTCATGAAAGCTGAAATTGCCGGCAGAGGAATGAAATCTACGATGAATCCCAGTCGAAGCAGGCCCATAGCGCAAACGACGGCTCCAGCAATGACAGCCAAACAGGATGCGATTACATGCGTTTCGACATCTGGGATCTTCTTTTGCGCCTCGGCAACTATCGTACCTGTAAGGGTAGACATGACAGCCACTGGCTGTACAGCGAAGATACTATATCAGCAAGATACATGCTGACATGGACGAAGAATGACTTACACCAATGGTGATATCCTTTGAAGTGGCGAAAAACCAATAGATGAGAACACCCATGAAGGAGGAATAGAGACCAAACTCCACAGGTAGGTTTGCCAGTTTAGCGTAGGCCATTCCCTGTGGAACCACCACGGCACCGACCGTGATGCCTGCATTTCAATGAGTATGCTGTCCAATTATAGACCATATCAAGCAAAAACGAAAGGCTCTTACCGGCAATCATATCTCCCAGAAACCATTGCAAATTGTACCTCGTAATCCACGAGAGGAAAGGGAAAAGGTTGTAGAAATAACGGGCTACATCTTGCCCGGAAGGGGTGATCTCCTTCAACCATTCAGCGGAAGTGGGTTCGGGCTCGAGATAGGAGTATGTGTCAAGTGTTCCAACAGAGAACATCGACTCGCCTCGTGTGACTGGATCAGCATGGGCTCCCAGAGGATCACGATAGGGGACCTTGATCCCCAAGGCCTTGGCCACACCGTGACCAACTTTCGTTTTGAGATCGCCCGACATGGTCCTGATGGGAGAAACGGTCTCAGGAGTTGATGTAGGGTTTGGGGGGCGGGATTGGCCCAAAGTATACCACCACTATATCTCACCCAGTGGTTCTTTGGTGTGGAAGGGAAGTATAAGGTCCAACAGGGATAGGGTGACTTCGGGAAAGTCGGATGGTGGTGGAAGGAAGAAAAGAAGAGAACAGAAGATGCTTGATAAGAGATGCTGATGTAAAGCAGTGCTCAAACAAGGTCCATAACCAGAACCTATGGAGAATTGAGCATCGAGGAAAATGCGGCAGAGTGGATAAATTTAAGGTAGGATGACGGGAGAGCCAAGAGCGATGTCGTGATCAGGAGCAGGGAAGTCGAAATGTTCGCTTGCCCACAACAACACTTTAAAAATCCCACTAGTCCTGCAGTTGCTTAAATCAAATAGAGAGATTAAATTTAATCTAAATCCCAATACGAGGAAAGGAAAAAGAAAAAATGGGAATATCAGAGGCGTGGGAGGGCCAGCAAGCGTTTCGGTGGCGTAGGAAACTGCACGTCCACCGGAAAAAGAAAGATAATCAGGAAGAGGCAACAAAAAAGGCAATACGGGGAGGAAAGTTCAGTTAAGTAAATGAATTCTCGAGTGATCGACTACTTTAGATAAGTCAGGCAACTGATGGGAAGGGGGGAGAAACTGGGAAGAGATGTGCGTGTGGATATCTGCCAAACGGTAAGGAACAATATGGAATCTATCAAAGGAGATGATCAAAACGGGGGGATTGATAAGTACTATCCCCGTTCAAGAAACTCAGCGGAGAAGCGGTTTTAACAAGAACTGTTATGTAGTAAGAAAAATAAAATAAAAATAAAATAAAATTAATCCCAAGGATTTGTACCGAATGAACGAGAGAATAGATTGCCATTGGGAACGAGCATGAGCACCAACGCGCAGTGATGGGGCATATGATCCACTATGGATCGCCAAGGGCAAAAGTCCTCAGCAGACGCAACTCAACGGGGGAGGTGTATCAAGCTTGTCGGAGAGTGCTGGCGTAAGAGCCGTTTAGGTGGACTGGGTGACGAGGGCCTGGAAGCGAGAGATGACGCCGAGCCGTGGAGCATTGGTTCCGCTCATGGTTACCATCCATGGATGATCAGTATCTGAATGGCAAAGCCAATCGGCATCTAATGTCTCATCTCATCTCTAGAAACAGTCTCTCCAGAATATCTGCTCAGATTCTCAGACCATTTTTTGAATTTACCCCAGGCGTAAAGTGTGTAGTATGTGTAAAGTGCCGCAGCGAGCAACAAATGTTATATTGCCAAGAGTGACCGCCCACCTTTAATGATTGAGCTGCAGAGGACGGACGAGGAATATGCAACCAATGGAGAGCTGCCCGCGACATCATCCGCCTCTTACGTCGCTCCACCGCCGGTCTCCAGCCCAATAGGAATCGCGGCAGAACACGCCATCGTTCACTTTGATGGTGAAAGCCCGACCGGTCCACGTGTGGAATGAGTCTGATTCGAGTAAGTATTGGCTTCCATGAAATTTCTTTTTCTTTTCCATACCCTGACCTTTTTCTTGACCCTAACCACACACTTTCTGTATTTTTTTATTCTTATTTTATTTTATTTTTGACTTCTTGCTAGTCTTCCTTGGAGACTTGTCATCAATCTAGTGCGGCAAATACGTAAATTACTGACGACGATGCTTAAACAACTCCCGGGTGTTAACCAAATATTTTCTGTCGCCTCGACTAAAAAGCTCCGTTACATACGTCGTCGTCATGGCGGCCCCCGTAGTGGTATCAGGAGTATGGAGCTTCCCGCTCCTCTACACGGGCAGCCTCGGCCAGTTTCTCCCTACCAGGCCCAGGCATTGCCGATGGGACTTGGCATTCTGGGGACTCTGGGGCTGCTGTGTTCGGTAGTACTGTAGTAGTCGACTACCAACAAGGGTAAAGATGGTCCGTCATCGATGGAGTATATTAGACGGGTATTAATTACTATTGTGAATATGTCCACAATAACATATCCGCTGTGTGACATTAAGGTATAACTGTCCTAACCCACTTGGGATCCCAATATAATTTAGCCTTCCTTTTAGTAGTTAAAATGAGGTAAAAAATACTTTTACCAACGGGCTGACACCAAACTTCAAGCCTCCAATCCCAGTGGAGCCAGGTCACAGAAAGGCAATCGAAAGGGCCGCATTGGCCTTGGGTACATATAGAGCTCATGGATGATAATCCTAGTCTGGACGGTGCTCGCCAATGAATCCTCACCACCTTGCTTGCTCTCCTGCACCTCCTCGAGCTTACTCGGTTCTCCACTCTAACACCATCGAGATCAAAATCGCGTCATCGATCTTATCACCCCCATTGTCCAGTGTCCACTCGTTCTCGACAACCCCCTGGGCCAACCAGTGCAGGTACTAGTTAATATTGTCTGACACGGACATATAATGGAACCATAGCCAAGGGCCCAGGAACCAAAATCCAATCTCAATAAGGGCGTGGGTATACCTGAAGACCAGTCCTTCCCGTTTAAGACATCGGTATAAACGATCAATCGGATTACACTTTCTCTATGGAATCGATGGCGCATGCAGCTACAGACTAGTATCATCCTAATTGAACCTATCCCGCGGAGTTATCGAACGTCTCGTATCGCAATACCATCTTTCAATGATCAAAAATCTCACCATCCGTTTCGCATCTCACGAACGGATCCCTGCCACCCACCACCCTTGCTGCGAAGGCGTGCTTGAGATCTCTCGCATGGTCATACCTTAGATGCAAAGACCCCTGGTAGCAAGCGATGCTTGAGTAAACTCCTAGTCGCCTGACCAGCGCACGTCCCATGCCCCCTTATGGTGAGAATCCATGTATATAGTTCGGCATCTGCACAGACTTCCAGCTTCAGCCTCGCCAGATTAACGTATATGAGGTCATTTCTACCCTAAAATTCGCCTCTCTTTTCTAATTTTGATTTTTCATTTACCCGCCAAAAGGGGCAAAAAAGAAAAAGGACCAAACTAAATCCTCCATTAGCAAACAGAAAAGGCAAATGTCATGTTGCGGAGCATGCGATCTACTAACCTGCATTGTTTACTTAGCCATGACCGAAGGATATGCCCTCGTGCCCGCCCAACTTCGGGGACTCCTATCCAATTGCTGTTTTGGATCTTTATTTCTCCTTACGTGATAGACTCTACTCGGGCACAGTCAGATTTCCATCGAGTATTACCCTCAACAGGAAGACAAGGAGATGTTGTCAGCCGTCCACTTTCGTTCATCCGGACAGATTGAGGTCAACAATGTCGTTGATCACATGGGCCAATCACAGCGGGACTACTTAGAACTCACCTCTCTACTAGTATAGTATTCAGTGTGGCTTTAAATTAATGCCCGCCGCAAGAGCCCCAGTCCACCTGACCTTTACCCCAGAGTCGATCTCAAGCTAATACGGGAAGTATGTGTACAAATGCATTGGATCTTATGCATGAGTGTTCTCCAATCGGTATGCACTCGGCCATACTAGGGTTTACTCCGCATTCTATGTTCATACGTTGAACGGGCGTTCAATTGACACATCCATTTAATACAAAACCACCGAGGAAACTAAAAAATCAACTTCCCTATACTAACCAACATACACATACCTAACCTCAATATTATTCTCCCCTCAAAAACCACCCACAAAGAAACTAATCACAGCAACCCCAACCCACCACTACCTACCAGACAAACCGAACTAAAGAAATCAACAAACCAACCCGATCCAAAAACAAAAAAGAACCCCCCGCCGAACCCCCCAAATCCTTAACAAACTAACCAACGTTCCTGACGTCATCCCACATCTCCACGCCCCAAAACAATGAACCAGATCGAACCAGTGATCATCTTTCTTAGGCATGAACACCGCTCGCTTCGAGAAGAATCCCCACCAGCTTCGATCATGAGACCAGCGATCTTATATCCCAATGCACGAACGAAAAGCGCACATCGAGTTGTTTCTTGATGCTCGGCATAAAGAAGGATGGGGAAGGAAGGGAAAAAAAAAAAAAAAAAAAAAGAAAAAAGAAAAAGGAAAAAAGGCCAAACGCGCAAACCGAAGCCGAATAAATCGCTTATTCAAGGGAAAGCTGAAACGGAACGGGTCGTAAAGGCGCACGGATCGCTAGCGGAACAGAATAGATGATTTTTTGAATAGATCTGTTGACCTTCGGAGATATGACATGCCGGTAGATGGCAATTGCGGTGATATTATGCTGGTTGCTGTAAAGAACTGGACCTTACGTGGCTGCTGTTTAGTTAGGGATGTTGAGACATTTGGTCATGGGGGCTATGAGGTATGGAGGATGCAGGATGCGCTCTTTTCTGCTTGTCCGTGGATTATAGTGAGATGCGCTGCGATTAGAGGGAAGCGTGCACATGCAAAGGAGAGGCTGATTGATACACGTGGTTGCGCACGATGCTTAAGGTCATTGAGTTCTCATTCTCACGCGAGGTGCTGCTTTGAATCTTTGTTATATAAAGGTTGAATGCTTCATGCCCTTGCCAGTGTAGTGACGAAACAGGTGGAGAATCAAGAAATCGCCCAGAATATGGACAGGGTTCTACTGCGCTGAGAAGTACGTTGGGAATCACCATTGCAGCCAGGGGAGCGCAGATATACACTGAGCTACAAACAGTTTGCCTATGGTCATTACAAGGGGAAAAAGCACTTGGCAGATAAAATGGAATATTCAATACCCTAACCCACGCTGTAGTCTATAATGTTGAAACACGCTCAACCCCTAAATCGACCCACCATAACCCACCCCGAGTCAACTAAAGTGATGAGGAAAAAGGGAAGAAGAAATGAAATGTTGACTCGTTTACCATGATCTCGTCCATCTCATCAGGTACCATACCCTCCACTCCCTCATAACAGACAAGCAAGAAATAGAACATTATGCATGGGAATCAAAGCATGATGATGGGAATGTAAAATGAACCGACACGAAATCTCCCGTATCATCTTCCGAATCTTCGAGAAAACGCCATCGCAGAGCAAATCATCAAGCAAACAAAAGAATTAAAGAATCAAGTAGTACCAGGGCTGAGCTCCCGCATGGTATCATAAGCGATTTCAGTAATGCCCTAGCACAGCAACTTTATCAACCACAGAAAAAGCTCCCGCTTTACTGAGAGGCGCACTGCACTCTCTCAGCACCAGGAGGAACGTCGTCGTCATCCTCGTCCATAGAACCGGCAGCACCGTGGGCGCGTGCCTGGGAGTACTCGCTGGAATCAACATCCTCCAGCTCAAAGTCCTCCACCATGGAATCGGCAGGTGGCTGGGGCTGCTCCATGCGGGGGGGCAGAACCTGTTCCAAAAGGTTGAGGTTGCTGAGCTGATCCTTCTCGGGGAACTTGACATCGAACTGGATGTAGAGATTGCCGAAGTCATGATGACGGAATGACGGCATACCCTGACCCTTGATCATCTTGATAGCGCCTGGAAAATCAGTGTGTTAGTGCTCGTTCCTCAACTAAAGTAAAGGAGCGGAATAAATAACATACCAGGAGTAACAACCTCGCCAGGTGCGATGTTCACAGTCAACCAGCGGTCATCGAGGTGCTCAATATTGATGGTACCGCCAGCAAGAGCTGTGAGAAGATCGATTTCAGCGTGATAGAAGAGGTCATCTTCCTTACGCTGGAACCGGGGGTGAGGCTTCTGTTCAATCTCGAAGACCACGTCTCCGGGCAGGACGCCAGGCATCTGGTCACCCTCCCCACGGAACTCGATCTTGTGGCCGTTCTTGACACCCTTGTCGACATGAACGTGGAGGACCTTGCGCTCGACAACGGTCTTCTTACCATTGCAGCGCTTGCAGCGGTCGCGCTCCCGAATGGTCTCACCCTCACCACTGCAGTCTGGGCAAACAGTCTGGAACCGCTGGATCATGGGTCCCATCTGGCGCATCATAGTCTTCATACCGGTACCATTGCAGCCGCCGCACGACTTGACGGCACCTTCCTTACCACCACGGCCATCACAGCCAGGGCAAATGACAGACTTCTGCAGGGCCAACTTCGAAACCTTTCCACGGTAGATATCCTCCAGGTTGACCTTGTGAACGTGATGGATGGTGCGGGCCTTCTTGGGACCCTGTTCCCGCATGCCACCGCCGAACATGCCTCCAAAGCCACCGCCGCCACCGAAGAACTGGGCAAAGAGATCCTCAGCACCCATTCCACCGGCGCCACCACCATTTTCAAGACCCTCTTCACCGAGCTGGTCGTAGAGAGAACGCTTCTGGGAGTCGGAGAGAATTTCGTAGGCACGGGAAAGTTCCTTGAACTTTTCAGCGGCCTCCGGGTTGTTTGCGTTCTTGTCTATGGGAAGCTGTCAGCAGATCCAGTCTATATTCTTCCGCCCCAACTGGCCATTGGAGCTAGACATAGGCAACATACCAGGGTGATATTTGAGGGCACCCTTCTTATAGGCGGTCTTCAGTTGAGCCTCTGTGGCTGTCGGGGCAACCTGATAGCCTCACCGTCAGTTTCAAAAACGGGGGATTCAGCGGCCGCCCATAAGTATACTCACCCCAAGAACATCGTAAAACTTGGTTTCCTTGACCATTGTGAAAGTGTGTCTAGCCGTATACTAAGGAAAAGGTGACTTGTAGAGCAATTACAAGAACCAAAGAATCAAGGCGAAAACTATAGAAACAAGAACTTTTCAGGTGAAATCGTTTCGGAAATGCGAACGGTATGGAAAAGAGAGAATCGTTCAAAGAGAGAAGAAGTTCGCCGGTCGGTTTGGCCGGAACGAAGACTCTATGATGTGGGAAGGGGCCTCGGGAGGGTGGTTGAGAGGCGGGATTGTTGATGGGAAGAAAAAGGATCTGACGGCCACTTCGAGGTTATCAAGACAGGAGCGGCGACAAGCGGCTGACGGGCGTAAGATGGTAATTTCAATACCAGGACCAGGCACCAAAGGGACCTTCACGGGGCAAAGTTCTTGCTGAATAAGATGCCAAGCGTTGTGCAATCTCTGTATTCTGGTACCGGAGATACGATAAGGCGAAAATCCGAGGTTCACTGGCGATCTTTCTCCAATGTACTCTGTATCTATGACTGTTCCCTGGGGTATCAAAAAAAAAAAAAAAAAAAAAGAGCTCAGAGAGGGGAAGTTCTAGGGGCAAGCCGGTGGAAAATCAATCAAATAAAAACTAAATGGAACTGTAAAAGAGGTTCTGCCTGGCTTTTCAAGCACAAAACAATACGGGCCTCATGTCCATGACTTGCAGCCCGATTGGCTTTGCTTTCCCCTTCTGGCTGCTTCGACCGCCCTGTCACAGGCTGAATCCACGGCTCGAGCGCTGACTCTCTCTTTCCATCTGATTCTGTCGGCTTCCATCATCTTCGCTGCCTTTCCACTGAGTCGGTAATTCGTTTGTTTTGTGACCACCGTTACCCTGCACCCAATGAGTTTTACCCTGTATCATCTTTCAGATACCGATTCCTTACAGCGGAGGATTCACAATGTCAACAGTCGTCCCTTTTCCATCTGCTTCCATAGAGCGCTTATGTATTACGAAAAGGTTAGTTATTATCATTATTATTAGTGTTTGAGAAACCATTCATGAATGGCATGGCATGTGTAGATTTTGATGAATTACAAGTGATCAAAAATACTTTTAGATTTAGTGAAACAAGTATCTAGCAAGGGGCAACACTCGGTTCTGAATCCTGCGAATCAAGGAGTACTTCTATGGATGAAGATCTGGTTTCCTGAATTTTTGATTAATTTTCTTTTTTTTTTTTTTTTTTTTTTTGCTATTGTGGCACAGCCGACTTTGCCCCAGGCCAACAATGTGGCAGCGGGACGCCTAGTTAAGTTTCTTCTTATCGATAAGGAAAAGTATCCAGAAGTGGAAAGAGGGGGTGTTAGTGGGTGAGGGGGGTTGAAGGCATCCATGAATATAGCGATAGGTATAATTTAAGGAAGGAAAAGGATAGCTAAGACACTTCATAGGTCATGATATCTTTAATTGTTAATTATATAATTCTACATATAATGTGTTATCGTGTGCATTTCAATGTGTATGCCGAGGCGCCCCGCATCATCAAATATATAATCAATACCGAACAACTGCGCAACTAGATCATTAAAAAACCGATGCAACTTGACCCGTTGATTGGAAGTATTGGACAGAATTTCATCATATCCTGAGTTTATTGCAGGAGGTAAAATCATCAGCCATCACAGACATTCTATACAATGGCAATTTTAAACTCTCGAGTGATGGACTACAGACTCTTCATGAGGGGGAACATCCGAATGCTTATCACCTCTATCAAGATCCTCCGCCAACAGCAAGCCGTGGCCAACCGTTCCTGCGGGTCAAGCTAGAACCAGAACGGCGATTGACCACCAGAATTTTGCCTGAACAAATCGAGTTACATAACTATCGGTAGCTCAACAGAAACCATAACAGCTATTTCTCTGCGTCCCACTTGTCTTCAGTTCTAATTACCCTTCCCTTCCATATCCCATAATCCATATCAGATCACATCCAATAGAATGGAGTCAGACCCTGGATTTATTGCTGCCCTCGAGGAGGCAAAGCAAGGTTACGCCGAAGGTGGAGTTCCTATCGGCGCGGCGTTGGTCTCCAAAGATGGCAAAATCCTTGGCCGTGGACATAATATGCGCGTTCAGAAGGGGAGTGCGACATTACATGTTAGTCAATGATACGCCAATTCTATAACCCCTAGGTGATTGTAAGGATGCCCGTGGCTTACTTTAGCATACTACTAGGCCGAGATGTCTGCCCTGGAGAACTCAGGCCGCCTTCCCGCTTCCGCTTATGAAGGTGCCACCATGTATACGACCTTGTCTCCCTGCGATATGTGCACGGGTGCCTGCATCCTCTATAAGGTGAAGCGCGTAGTCATTGGAGAGAACAAGAGCTTTATGGGCGGGGAGGAATATCTTAAGAACCGTGGCAAGGAACTGGTTGTCTTGGACAACGAGGAGTGCAAGCAGTTGATGGAGAAATTTATGAAGGAGAAGCCGGAGCTCTGGTAAGTTCTTTTATTTTGAACACTGCTTTTGGATCATGACAAGTCGTCGATAACAATATATGGTTTAATCGCCCACCCCATCTCCCCATCTCCAAATGATAGTAGCTGACTATGGACGTGTCAAAAATGTAGGAATGAGGATATTGCCGTCTAAGCCCTGAATATATCATAGGCTAATCAGCTATTCGCCGATGAGTTGCAGGGTATGAGGAATCACAATGTAAATAGTCAGAGCCTCAGTCCTACAGGAATCATTGCCATGACCAAGTGTTATGTTTCATTTATGCCGTTAGTCTGTGAATCTCCTCAAAAAAGAATTTGAGATCATCAGGCTTGACAAATGGAGTAACACCTGCGCAAATTAGCAAGTTTCATCAACTTAGATATTATGGGACATCATTACCATGGCCCAAGTTCGCAATCCATCCCTGCTTGCCCTTCTCGAAACCTTTAACCATGGTCTCGACTGTTTCTGTGATGGCGGCACGGCCACCGTAGAGCATACCGGGATCAGCATTACCCTGGATGGTGACTCGACCATTCGCAATTCGCCTAGCTTCCGCCGGATCATGTAGCCAGTCAAGCCCAACAACGTTATAGCCGGATTCGCAAAGGTCATCAAGTGCATACCATGCGCCCTTGGCGAAAACAGTCATGGGTACCGGTTCCAGTCCCATTTCCTTTAGCCGCTTGGGTAGATTGGCTGAAATATGGCGCAGATACGGGAGCGAGAATGACTTGAACGAGGCCGGAGAAAGTTCACCGGCCCATGAGTCAAAGACCTGAACCAACTGGGCGCCTGCGGCAACCTGGAGAGCAAGGTATTCCACACAGATCTCTGCGATCTTCTGCAGCAATGCCTGGGATTCCTTCGGGTACTTGTAGACCCACGTTTTCGATTGAACAAACATCTTGCTTCCACCGCCTTCAACCATGTAGCACAGGAGGGTCCATGGGGCACCGCAAAAACCAATAAGCGGGACACGGCCCTGCAACTTGTGCCGGGTGAGCCGGATGGCCTTGTAAACATAGTCAAGTTCCTCCTTAACATCGACCTGCTTTTGCATCACTTTCTCGTACTGTCCGTCGTCCGGCGACTTCAGCGGTTCGGGGAAGTGGGGACCCTTCTTGTCAACCATCTCAACCTGCATTCCCATAGCCTGGGGAATGACTAGAATATCGGAGAAGATGATAGCGGCATCGATAAGCCCTGCATACCGTTCCACGGGCTGAATAGTCAGCGTGGAGGCGATTTCCGGGCTGCGGCAGCATTCAAAAAAGTCGCGACCTCCTTTAGCTTCGTGGTATTCGGGGAGATAGCGTCCGGCTATAAGTAGAGGAAGCACAAAAGTTAGCAATGGCTGGCCTTTCAGCCTGTATGAGACTATATTGGGGAAAAGCTAGCAAAGCGTATATATATACCTTGACGCATAACCCATATCGGAGGACGCTCGACTTTCTCGCCTACAATTACATCAGCGGCGGCAATTTATGCTGTTGTAATCTATGATGAAAATACCTCTTGCAGCCCTTAGCAAAAGGTCATTCTTCAATGGAGCGAATTGTTCCTGCATCTTGATGGAGAATAGGAGGGGTTGTGTGAAGAAGGGACCTTGGGAAGAGGGGTGACTGCATGCAATTCTAGCACCCAAGGTCCTAACCGCCGCTCGGCGCCTCGGCCCGCCGCTGCAGTACATTTATGCATCCCAACCCAATTCGGAAACTTTCCATCTGCTACCTGAGGCTACATACCAGAGTAAATACTGGTAGCATGGACATAATCCCTAACTGTCCCATACAAAGGCATACAAATCTAAACAAAGCTTGAAACATGTCTTAATTCAACTGGTTAATTAATTAATGAGTAGTTGGAATTTACAGCGACCGATTGTCTTTCAGTCATCCTCTCCATGCTTCTTACGCAGATTGCCCAAATTATACAACGAATCGTCGAGTTCCTTTCTTTGCTTTGTGTTGGCATCTGCTAAAATTCCAGAGGAGCCACCCATATTGACGTTGGTAACCAGCGATTCTGTGACTGGCTCCCACTCCAAGTTTTCTGTTCCTGGCTTCACGCGGAACGATTCAATCAGATTCGAGGGGCTTGTTGGGCTGGCTCTCCATTCGTGGGTCGAGCCCTTTTCGTGGATACAGTCCACAGAAACAACAACTGTGCTGTCCTTTTCCATGATAGCCACGTCCAAGACGTTGCCAGACATCTCGATTGGGTCCTGTGTTTTTAATGTGCCATCCAACCCAAGCACGAAGCATTGCAGCTGTGAGGACCTATTCAAGACATCAGACAAGCAGGATATTGACTTAGACTTTCATTCTCACTTACCCATCAAGCGCAACAAGAACAATATTTGACCCACCGATTGATGTCGACCAAATTCCACGAACTGTAACCTGTGTAGTCTCTGATTCCGGCTCCACTAGGGGAGCCTTCTGGAGGATACGGCCTTCGGTCCACTTCCAGACTAGCAAATAATCGTCGCCTCCGCCGGAGATAAGATATTCTGGAGCGGCTTGGGGGATGCAGAGCTTGGTGACGAATGCAGTATGGCCCAGACAATAACCGTCAATAATATGAGCCTGTGGATAGCGAGAGACTCGAATGTGCTCATCGCGGTCTCCGGTTAGGATGTAACTGCGCTTTTGACCGGAATTATCATCCTGAGGTACCGTGACAAAAGCCACATCCGTGAGCAATGACACATGACCAAGTAGCAATTGATGCTGGAAATTCAGGCTGGTCTTTTCTTCGGTGGGATTTTTTTGACCATAGCGCAACTGCTGCTCCAAAGATTCAAGATTCCGCTTACTATGCACAGTAAGGGGTGTTGCTGCGGGCACCTTTGGCCGATTAGAAAGCTTTGGCGCCACATATGGCTCGTTGCTGGTAAGAAGTGGCAGCGAGTAAACATCGCCGAATTTATCACCACAGAGGATTGTGTAACCGTCATCAGTAAGAGCGATACTACATGGCCTCTTTGGCATACATCTGTAGGTAGGGTGAGCACACACTTTTCGTCCATTCAGCAGGGCCAACTAACCTTTCGCTTAGTTGTTCAAAAGTGCCATCAGCTTCCAAGCGGAGGACACGAATGCACTTATCTTCGGCTGTGAGCGCAATCACATAGTCTCCATTCGAATGCGCAACTAAAATAGGGATGCTGGACCAAGCCGGAGCCTTGACGGGTGATTTGGAAGTTCCAGTAGGTCCCTCCTCGGACGGGTAAACCTTTCTCTTCTTCTCTGGTGGTGCTTGGTCTTCAGATCCAGTTTCTGTCTCAGTTGTCTTGGAGTTATCTGGATTGCTTGCGTTTACATATTCCGGCCAAGAAGAGAGACGCTGCCCGGTCTCTGCAACGTAGGAGTAGATCTTGCCCCCAGATGACGCAATAAGTAGCCTCTGAGGTTCCGCACCCTGTTTCTCCAGATATTGGATGCATTGGAATGGAAGTTGGAAGTTGCCAGCCATGTTGTATATAATTGGTCGTATAATGCTAGAAAAGCGAGGACTGACTCAGCCCCGAATATTGTGGTGTCAGAAAATACAGTAGCGAGCTGTAGTGCTGCGACCAGTAAAGTACATAAGCTACCTTGCGTAAAACAGTAATTAATTGGAGGATGAAATGAATACCATAGACCTCCAGGAGTATACCACCAAATGCACGCGCGCATGCCCTATCTGATCTCTTGCGGACATTTTTTTCTGCCGGGCGGAGCAGCACGTGACCATCTCGCTAGCCGAAGCCACAGAGAAACAAAATTTCCCAATTTCGAAGTTCCTTTGCTTCTTTTGATCTTCAACGTCACGATTCAATCGGACAGCAACACACCTTTAGAAAGTTATCCCTTGCCCTTAAACATCCTATCTTCACCGAAATAAGGAGACATGGGGGGCAAGTCTGCTACCAAGGCCGCTTACTTCGACAAGCTGAAGAGCCTTCTCGATGAGTACAAGACGGTCTTCATTGTCGGTGTCGACAATGTCAGCTCTCAGCAGATGCACGAGATTCGTCTGAGTCTCCGTGGTGAGGGTGTTGTCCTGATGGGTAAGAACACCATGGTATGTATCTCCATATTCCCACTCAATTGACACAGCAATTGACCGCATTATTTCAGGTTCGCCGTGCCATCAAGGGCTTCGTCACCGACAACCCGGAGTACGAGCGTCTCCTTCCTCATGTCAAGGGTTAGTACAGTTGATTAACTAAAGCGATATTTTAAATGTACGTGGACTAGCCACTGACGCGTCACAGGCAACGTTGGTTTCATCTTCACCAACGGCGACCTTAAGGCCACCAAGGAGAAGATCCTTGCCAACCGTGTCGCTGCTCCTGCTCGTGCTGGTGCCGTCGCTCCTGCCGATGTCTACGTTCCTGCTGGTAACACCGGTATGGAACCCGGTAAGACCTCGTTCTTCCAGGCTCTCGGTGTCCCCACCAAGATTGCTCGTGGTACCATCGAAATTACCACCGATCTTAAGCTCGTTGAGTCCGGCGCCAAGGTCGGTCCCTCTGAGGCTACCCTGCTGAACATGCTCAATATCTCTCCCTTCACCTACGGTATGACCATCTCTCAGGTCTACCAGGACGGTCAGACCTTCGGTGCCGATGTTCTCGACATCGAGGAGGAGCAGCTGCTCAAGGCGTTCAGCAGCGCCATCCAGACTGTCACTGCCCTCTCTCTGGCCACCGGCTTCCCCACCCTTCCTGCTGTCATGCACTCCCTTGTCAACAGCTACAAGAAGGTTCTCGCCGTTGCTGTCTCTACCGAGTACAGCTGGCCCGAGATCGAGGAGCTCAAGGACCGTATCGCCAACCCTGACGCCTACGCCTCCGCTGCTCCTGCTGCCGGTGCCGCTGCTGCCGCTGGTGGTGCCGCTCCCGCCGAGGAGAAGAAGGAGGAAGAGGAGGAGGAGTCCGATGAAGACATGGGCCTCGGTCTTTTCGACTAAACTTCTCGTCTCATTGCGCGAGATGCGACCACCATGTTTTAGATACATTTACGGCCAATCGTGACGGTTGGAAAAATGAAACGAATTTCATGGTCGATTTTTCTTGTTCAACTAGATGTGGACGTAGACGTACGGTCCACTATCTTCTTGAATCTTAAGGTGAGCATTTACTTTCTTTTACTCTTCACTACCATTACCCTGGACATCACTCCTTGGCGGATGATGATATTTTTTAACTCGTAGTCACTGTTGTGGCGTTGAAGATCAAAAACTAGCAACAACAAACACTCTAATTTTTTGCTGACCCGCCTCCCTTTTATCTTATTTATCTTACACACCTTACAGCAACATGGCTTGCTAACTGTGATAACAGATCATTCATGCGCATGTGGTGTAGTAGTATGTCTCGATTTGGATTCGTAGTACCACGCTGTTTCTGCACGAGGGTTCAGTCTATGGATTTGGATTGTTTACTGTCTCAGATGAAATATACTGCTAGGTAAGACTCGTGCAAGGGTTATGGATTCTTATTCAGACACTTATATAATATCATTCATGGAATGAAACAATTGATCTAACCTTGCGTATCATACAATGCACCCGTCTGTCCGTTGTAATTGTAAATATGACCGCGAAATATATTTCTGTGGTATTAAAGAAAAATAAAGTGGTATACTCGGCAAGCAGGAAGACGCCCAAACTATCTGACATGAAGAAGTGAATACGCGAAATTTGCCGTGCTTCAGTTACCGTCATCACCACTCCTCCCAAACCGACCACCGAATCCACCCAGGTCCCGACGGAAGAACTTGCCAATATTTTTCAGGTTCTCGTTCAAGTTGCCTGCAGTAGCGTTCTCAGCGGTGCTCTGCAGTTGTGCGAATGGTCCAGGTGAAACGGGGGTGGTGGATGTCGATCCTGGGGCTCCACCGGCGCCGGGATTTCCAGTTGAGGACATAGGATTTCCGAATCGGTCGACACCATCTTTGGCGGCTGAGATAATGGCAGACCCCAACATGGATGGGTCGAAGCGAGTGGGAAGGTTGGAAGCGCCGATTGAGGCTGCAGCGGTTCCGAGTCCTAGCCCTTGGTTTGAAGAGGAAGCGGGGGTGGTTTGAAAGCCTGTGAGGATGGGATTGCTTTGCTGAAGGTTCGGTGCGTGACGGTCTGAAGCACGGTGGATTTGGAAGAGTTCCACGAGCTGGTTTTGCTCTTGTCGACTGCGAATTCCTTTGAGTTCGAGGATCTTGCGGAAATTCGTGTTGCTGCTGTCCTTTATGTGGATCAAGTATGCTTGCACTAGTGCCTCTGGAGGCGATGGCTGGACTTGGAGGGTCTTGAGGAGAGTTTCGATCTTCATGAAGCTGTTGTTGACACGCTTAACGAAGCTTGCTGGAGCGGGAGCTGGTAGAAGAGATGAGAGGCCGGTTTTGAGTGTATATCCGTCCAGGAGCATCTATTCAGAGTTAAATGTCAATATGTTGCACTGTGTTTTTTGCATGCAAATCGAAGGGTGGTAACTTACTTGCTCCGCTCCGGTCTCCGAGACTGGCTTACATTGAAAGATGTTCGAAACAAATACGTTTGATATTAGCTCTACGACGTGATCTGCGAAAGCTCGAGCGTACTGTTGTTTATGCAGCAACTGCAGGATCTCGGAGGATTTGGCGTTCAGCTTGGTCATGAGTTCGCTGACGTACGTGCTCTGATCGCTAACACTCTCAAGCCGGTTCCAAGGTGTATTGCGCATTTCTCGCCACGAGGGCTCTAACTCGACCTCGACCATCCGCACAAGACACCGAACAGCAGCAGACGCAATGCCCATAAATGAATCCGCCTGGCTTTGCAAGTCTACCGACTGTTTCAGGTTTTTGTCGAGCCTGCCTTTGATCTTTTCCTCAAGTTGATTGCAGGTGGTGTAGCAGTAATCTGCAGTGTTGAGAACCGATATGAGGTCCTCCAGAGATGGCACCTTGGATGGAGTAGTGCCGGTGGGTCTCTCGCTGATATAGTATAAGAGGACTTGTTGGGCATACTGATCGAGATACTTTGCGAAGACTTTGGCCAAGTCGGCAAGGCTCCCGCCCGTCGAGAGTTTCGCACATTGTTGTAGAGAGAGCCTGTAGAATGTAAAGAGCTCCGTAGAGGACGCTATAACAATATTAGAATCGAACTCCTCATCTGGTGGCCTGATAGGTTGCTGCCGATATTTCGGTATTAGGGTAGCCAACTGCTTATCTTGTGCTTCAACCCATACGCTTAGATAAGGCTCAAAGGCCTCTGATATGGCCTGGCCAAAGACCGGTGCTTCAGCCGAGGTAAACGTGTCGGTGGACGGGCGGGATGGATTGACAAACCGCCGCTCCAAAGTATGCTCAAAATCAAGAGTCTCCTGCAGGCACGAAAGTAATAGGTTGACGTCGATCGTCTGCCCATTTCGCACTGACCGGGAAAGAATGCCCTTGAAATCTTCTCGAGTTCCTTCACAAAATATGTTTGCCAATATCTCATCAACCCTCCAAGACGTCGGCCATATTGCAGCGTATTCCTCATCGTATATCTTCAGTATACGACGGAACCATGAATACCTCCGCGAGATGTTATCTAAGGATCCCGCCTCCTCGTTGTTCCTGAAAACCTGTCGATACTCCCGTAGCTGGAAATTGCAATACCAGGTCACCAGCCTGGACTTGGCATGCTCCCCCAAGGCGTCCATTATGAGACAGCCCTCCGAAAGCACGACCCTCCTTTGTCCCACTTCACCCTTAGCAAACGCCAACTCGAAGTCTTCACAGACCTGTTCCAACAGCTCTCGTTGTATATCTGCTACGTTTCTGCTGAGAAGAGCGATCTGATCAATGGATCGGTACGACTTAAAGTGTGCCATCAGCTGAATAACCGCCTGCAGTAATTGGGCACAGTCCCGGTACTGCCGTGTCTTACCGAGGACACGGAGCTGATCGTATGCCGTCGTCAGCATCTGTAGCCTCTTCAGGGCTGTCATGGATTGCGTGAGGTTCTTCTTTGCATTGTCCAGCTGCTTGATGTCCGCCGTCATCTCGGTGATGGCCAGCTCCGTCTTGGACGCGCGGTCGCGCACATCGTCAATCTTCTTGAATAATTCCGTCAAATCTGCCTGGGCAGCCTGTATGCGCTCGACACTTTCCGCATTCGATGTGACTTGTTCCTCCACCAGCGCGCTGATCTCGTCGTCCAGCTCATCTTCGTAGTCTAGGAGGGACTGAGAAACGTGGGAGACGGAGGACAGCGTGGAGGGATGGGAGAAGATAGCATTTAGATGGTCAATTGGATCGTAGTCCGCTATTGCATAATTCAATAAATTTTCGTATTAGCGGGAAATCAATCGGCACGGGTTCGTCTGAGAAATTAATCTCACCTGTGTCGAGGGGATCGAGATCCGCCGCTCCGTTGGAGGGCATGTGGCCGGAGGAGGGAGAGGTGGTGGTAGACATTCCATTAGCTCTTCAGCTTACACCCAAGGTACATGCTGTGTTTAGGATTTCCCGACCGTCTACCAGTTCACGTTGGGTAAGAGGGAGAGATTAGGGGACTAGAATAATTATTACAGCAAAGAAGAGCTGAGGACAAAACTGGTCTTGCGGAAAGTTGGCGATCAAGCCCGGGAAGTTGTAAACGCCGAAAGTCAACTTTTAGCGCAACGCGGCTAATTGATGGGAGTAAGTATAAATAAGATTGGCCTCGAGAGATTAGCTCCGCTGCCCCTCCATGTCATATAAATCTTGTACTCTCCTTTTTACCTTTTCTTTCTTTCTTTCTTCTTCTTCTTCATCTTCCTCCTCCTCCTTCTTTTCTTTTTCTTTTCTACAGATAGTTGTGAAAGTTGTGTGCTTGTTTTCTGGCCCGTTAAGAAGCAGACCCAGCAAGTGATATTGGTCTCGTGGGGGTTATCAAATGGAAACCCTCTCCCCTTTCTATCTATATGGACATGATCTTCGTCGTCTCTCGAGGTTCAGTAAATGTGATACAGTGAAATCTTTTAAACAAGTCAAAGAACCCACAACCATTCGCCTAAGCCATGCAAGCACAAATAAATGCAGTATAAAAATAACAGTTGAACAAGACTCCAAGCAAACACCACAGCTTCCTCCACTCAAAAAGTTTTTGGGTATGTAAAAATCAGATAAGAACTAGACAGCTCCAGGCAGGAAAGCGTCTGGAGGCAGCTGTCCCTGAGCCTTTACACGGAATCAGTAAAGCTCCATTAAAAAACTGACCAAGTGCGGGCAGGGCTTACCTTGAGCTCCTGAAAATTCTTCAGGGCAGCGTCCAAATTCCAACCGTTGCCCGAAAGCGCCATTTCAGAGTATGGCAGAGTCATGCCCGTTTTGGCACTTATTTGCATGACCAATTGCTCTTGTTGGACCTGGGCATCTGGTTTGCCTGGCGCGGGCATACCGTAACCATCGGAAGTAGCCGAAGGAGCAGCCGGTGGTTGGATGGGAGGTTGTCCGGGTTGAATTGCTTGGACAATCGGCTGCTCCAACATCCATGCTTCATGGCCCCCATGAGCCCGTAGACAAAGGATATCGTTGATCACCCTAATACCGCCCATGCCTCCGCCAGGTCCCAGGATGAATGTCCGATCGAAACTCCGAAGGTCAACCTTCGGTCCATTGATCTCTTCAAATTTTCCATGCACCATGATAAGAAGTCCACCCACCCCAGTCGGGCTCTGCCCGGAAGGATCAGGAAGCCCAGGGATGGGGAAACATTCAATAAGCCATTCTTCAGGGTGAGTTCCTATGTCGGGATGTCGTGTTTGAGGAAGGCTGCTCCACATCTCACGAATCTTGTCCGCACCGACAAAGGAACGAGACATCCTCGCAGGAAGATGATTGATCTTGAGTAGATTCCTACTCTTCTTGATGTAAGGATCCCAGGCCGCAGTCTCGGTCTGCTGGGCTCTCGGAGCAGTGGTGTTGACATTCAGCGAGAATGTGGAATTGTTGTCGTATACACCGTTCAGAAGGTCAGTACGATTGTTATCATAACCAACAAAGAAGGCCTTGACAAAGTTCTCTCCGATTTGAGATTCATCCTGGAAATGTGGCGCCTGAACAGGGATTGGTGTCTTCTTCTGCGCAGCCACTTCCTCCGCCGTCCGAACTTCTGTATTATTCAAATATCGAAGTTTAGGATACCACTTGAGCATGGTGTCCTTGAAAGTAGGATCCGCGCTGAAAGGGGTACCGGTGAGGTCGAGAAATTCCAGATTTCGGAACTTCCATCTCCATCCAATTAAGGATTGAGAGTCTTTGAAATTATTATTCGATAAGTCAAGATTTTTCAAGTCGGGGAATGATTGAGCCAATGTCGTGACGACCGTGATATTTGCGAGCTGATTGTCGGCAAGGCTGACACTCTCCACAGCCTCGCGTCGCGCTGTGGAGTTATCAAAATTCATCTCCCACACCTTCATCAACGCTGGGAAGAACTTGGATTCAGTAGATGTGCTATCGAAGATTCCCATTGCCAACAGGTCCGGGTCGCTGCCAAGCTTAGAGAGGTTAAGCAATTTCTGCTGTTGAAAATAGCGTTTGCTCAAGATCGCGGTCATCTTCGATTTGGTATCGGCGGTCGAGGGGGCACCACTGTTCCGCGACACTTCGGATAGCATCGTTTGGTCCATTCCATTGGCGGACGGATCATATGTCTGGATCGTAAGAGGTGCTCCTGCAAAACTGAAACCATTCATTTTCAGCATCCTGTCCAACAACTCCGGCCGGATAGATACTATGAAAGCATCGCCTTCAACCCGCGACTAGTGAACGTTAGTAAGGCGTAAGAGACCTTTTTACCGCCGTCATCCAGAGGCACAAACGCCAAAAACAGCCTGCGACGGTCGTTCTGGGGTACCACTCCTGAAAACGAGAACACACCGGAGAGGACGACGTTGCGAAATCATGTCGGTGACCGTCAAATCTGATGTTGAACATACCTTTGTAATCCTTGCGCGGGAGCCAGCTTTCGAGTCGGATGAGTTGAGTTTCTTTTCGAGGAAGGTGATTAGACTTTCAACGCCACCGTCGCGGTTGGACGCTGCTTTGCTCTGTTTCCATCCTCGAACGCTAACTTGTTCCAGATTATTGCCTCGGCCACCTTGTCGGACATTTGCCTGAGAACTTGTGTTGCTTGAAATAGCCTTTTGGATAGCGTCGAGTGCCCTATCGCGTGTGTGGGCCCGTGGTCCAGTAGTCACCGAGCGACTGGAATCCCCGCGCGCCCTCTTTACACGGCCTTGAGTAGAGCCTGCGTCCATAGCCAGATCACCATCTCGATCGATCCGCTTTGCTGCACCTTTCTTGCGAATACCCCCGCGATCCGAGCCGCCTGAGCGGCCTCGGGAGCCTTTCCCTCCTTTCATGTTGATCGCAGTGGCAAATATATTCGAATGGGAGGAGGATGGTAGGTATCGAGGGTAAAGTAGTGGTTGGTATCGGTTTTTTTTTTGTTCTCAGGCGGACTTAGCGCTGCGCGCCTGAAATTCAAGTCGATCTAGTCGGCATGCAATAGAGAAAATAGTTAGAGATAGGAGGGAAGATAGAGTAGATATTGTATATAGTTGTATTCAATATATTGGAAGAAGTAGGATCAAGCAAAACCTCGCGGGCGAGGTCTTGAGGGTGACAGTATGAGGCAGAAGAAAGTCAAGCGGAAAAAGTGACGTGAATCAAAGAGTCATATCACGTGATAACAGACAGGACGATGCCTGCATATCCACGTGATAATCTACTACCAAACACCCATGGAGTGGAGGCTCCAGTGGCCAATCAGGGACTGCAGTTTGTCCTTTGGCACACAATCGGTAATACACGATACCGATGCCGCCAACTGGGTGGAGTAAATTACGCTACCCGTGACGATTGTTGTTCCATTAAGTGTTTAGTTTCGTATTTCATGCATGCAATCTATCATTAGGACAGCTTTGCCAAAAGTCAGGAACCGCAAGGGAAGTCCGAGACCACTCTGCTTGTCACTGGCGGTCTCCTCGATTTCAGAATTTAATCAATTGGTAAGTCAGTCCCTATTTCTCTTAGTTGGTCAGTCATTCTTTTTGTTTGTAATAGACAAAGCACTCGATCGGGCTCGGGCCGCCTTGACAACTTACGTACGGTTCTAATCGGTCCTATATAGGTTGTTCCCCAAAGCGCTTACCTCTCCTTCAATTGATTTGAAGGATTTCTCTTACATTCCTTACGGCTATCGTGGCCTTCCCGCATGGTCGCTGAGCGATCGAGGAGATGCCTGCCAAATCGCGATTCACGAGGCTTGATGCTTTCGCCAAGACGGTTGAGGATGCTCGCATCCGTACCACCTCCGGCGGAATTATCACTATAGCCTCACTGCTGGCTATTTTATGGCTTGTGTGGGGAGAATGGGTGGATTACAGGCGGGTGGTGGTACTCCCTGAGCTGGTAGTCGATAAGTCGAGAGGTAAGAAAGAGCTAAGCAAACTGTGGTGGTTGAAATGGAAGCTGACCGAATACTGCGCACTTCGCTATATAGGAGAAAAAATGGAGATCCATTTGAACATGACCTTCCCACGGCTCCCGTGCGAGCTTCTTACCCTCGATGTGATGGATGTCTCTGGTGAGCAACAGACCGGCGTAGTGCATGGTATCAATAAGGTGCGCCTGAGTTCTCCTGCAGAGGGCGGCCACGTCATTGATGTCAAAGCTCTGGAACTGTGAGTCAATCTTCTTTATCCCATCACATTGGACGAGCAGTTCGGCTTATAAATATCCTTTGCAGTCACTCGGAGCAAGAAGCGGCGAAACATCTGGACCCTAACTACTGCGGCGACTGCGGTGGAGTCCCGCAGCCTAACGGTGAGAAGCGATGCTGTAACACCTGTGAAGAGGTGCGAGAGGCCTATGCACAACAACAATGGGCATTCGGAAAGGGTGAAAACATTGAACAATGTGAACGCGAGGGCTATGCGCAACGTCTGGATGCCCAACGCCGTGAGGGTTGCCGTCTTGAAGGTGTCCTCCGCGTGAACAAGGTGGTCGGAAACTTCCACATCGCACCGGGCCGGAGTTTCACGAGTGGAAATGTCCATGTGCATGATCTTGAGAACTACTTCGAGGGCGACCTTGCCGACGCCGAGAAACACACTATGACCCATATCATCCACCAGCTTCGGTTTGGTCCCCAGCTGCCAGATGAGCTGTCGGATCGCTGGCAGTGGACCGACCATCACCACACCAACCCGCTCGACAGCACCCAGCAGGAAACTAGCGATCCCGCATATAATTTTATGTATTTCGTCAAGGTCGTTTCGACTTCCTATTTGCCGCTGGGCTGGGATCCATTGTTTTCCTCGGCCGTCCACAGCGCCTACGAGGATTCTCCGCTGGGTACCCATGGTATTGCATATGGCTCTCAGAGCAGCATCGAAACACACCAGTACTCGGTGACCTCCCACAAGCGATCTCTGAGGGGCGGCGACGCTTCCGACGAAGGCCACAAGGAGCGTCTGCATGCTGCAAATGGCATCCCTGGTGTTTTCTTCAACTACGATATCTCCCCCATGAAGGTCATTAACAAGGAGGCACGGCCCAAGACTTTTACTGGGTTCCTAACCGGTGTCTGTGCAATCATCGGCGGTACTCTTACTGTCGCAGCTGCCCTAGACCGTGGTCTATACGAGGGTGCTCTGAGGGTTAAGAAGCTCCATTCAAGTTAAGTGCGAGAGTCCACAGCAAGGCTGGACCTTCTCGAACTGCGAAGGAAATAAAAAGAAAAAAAAAAGGATTTGATACATACCTCTATAGAAGCTATAAGAGCATTGACGCTTGGAGCAGAGAGCGCGAGAACAGGGGGTGGTTTTGAGGGGGAAATTTTGACAGTCAAGGCGTTTGGGTACATGTGCATATTGTGATATACTTAGCAGCAAGTGTTTGGTGTTTGGCATCTTTGTATCTGAAGCCTTTCGGTGCTCCCCTTTTATGAACGTTGTGATTTCCGGAACACTAGATGGCATGTTCTATAGTTACACCAAGGTATCTCTAAGCTGAGCAAGCCCAACTAGGCCATTTTCTTCCATATCTACTCCCCGACTAGTGCATGCGATAAGTCTATGCTCAGTCAGAATCGGAGAATCTCTCCACAAGCTTCACTCTCCGTTTCACTTCCCCTCAACGTTCTCTCTGGGGAGTGGCTTCCCAGAGAATCGGGAAGTTTTGGATGCAGTAGCCTGATGACAGGGGGAATTAGACGAATTCGGATACTTTGGGGAACGACTTTTCGGTTTAAAGAGTTGATGGTTCGAGTTTTGGAAGGTATTCATTTTGATTTATGTTCTGTGATGGCGCATTGCTTGATAAGGCGTGTGGTGAAGTTGGAGGAAGATGGGTGGCTTAGTTATAGGGCTTTTGTTGGGCTACTCTCATGGTATTATTCAGATTGGGGAAGATAGGACAGAAATCTAAGAGAAATAGTCCTTATTTGTAGGATGTGGCTTGTTTGTATCTCTCTTGGGTTAGAGAGGCGAACTTTTCTTAAGGATTCCTCGGACCGACTAATCTAAGGCGCACACGCGCTCATTATAACTACACGAATAAGGCAATGGAATTAGACAAGAAGCAACATTGTGCCTCACTATGAATCAAAAAGGACTACGGAGGATATATTCAGCAGAGATCCATCGTCTATCTGCATTGTTCTCGCTCAGCAAATGCTATACGCCCATATTTACATGCATATAGTTGGCAAGAAGAAAAAAGACAAAGAAAGAAAAAGAAAAGAGTGAGTGAGTGAGATCAAAAGTAGAAATAGCAAAGATCCTTCCCAACAGGTGAAACCTTTTATCGCACGGGGAAAATCGCTAATAATTGATAAGCAATGACTGATGAGTGAACGAAGCAAGAACCCAAGCGCCAGACCCATTCTCACAACTCCATTAAATGCACGATGCGACTGCTGTCAAAGACCGAATAAAGGAACACACAGCAACTCTTTTCCGAGCAGGAGGGCGATCTGAAAGTCTAGCTCTAGGACGCATCAAAAGGATAACAAGAAAAACTCAAATGGGTAACATAAAACAAAAAGAAATCAGCGACAGCTCATGAGTGTGGTCAGAAAAGTACAAACGAGACGGGGTCAAAATGCTAAACCTTAATGGAAGAAGTAGAGTAGACTGATAAATGAGAGAAATCAATAATGCATGGTGTTTGCATTGGCAAAGTGACCAGGTTGCTGGGTGAAATATTGGCTTTGCTGATATGCCTGAGGTTGCGGGGTTTGAAGTTGCCCATACCAAGATTGACGCCGGGGCTCCTCAGGTCGGTACGATTGATTGAGGGCATCCCATGTGTGGCTTGCCGCTGGGATATTGTAAACACTGTTATGGGTGCCACTTTGGATTCCATATGAGCTGGTTGGCGGTATAGGATGCTGCTGCCACTGCTGTTGACGTTGGGCAATAGCATGCTGCACCATGTGAGAAGACATGCCTTCCATGATGCTCTTCTTCTCACGCTCCCGAGCATCAATGGCACCCACTAGTCCCATAGGATTAACCGGTTGTTGCTGCTTTTGGTTCCCACTGCTGAGATTAAAGAACGATGAACCGGTCATCCGAGCCACATGTTCCTGTTCTCGAGCAGAAAGGTGAGACGAGATATCATTATAGTTGATCATGCTATTGGCGCCGCGAGAACGGGGTCGCCCTTGGCTGTCTCGACCAATGCTCATTTGAGAATGAGATCGGTTGTGAGCCATCCAATCACCGGATACAGGCCGTGCCGGTGGGGTTGTTGGGGTCGCAGAAGAAGTCCGGTGGTGTATATGGAGTGGTGGACTAGGTGCTGCACGCTGCTGCACGAACTGCTCTGGCGTGAGACCCGGTGTGACTGGACGCGCGGCGGCCATACCAGGTTGCCACAAGACACTTCGTCGGAACTCATCCTGGCTTGGTGACCGTGAGTGACCACGGTCCATCTGAGAGTATCGCTGTCTTTCGGTGGATTCCGAGTCACTCCTCTGGTGACCAAGCTTCTTCAAAGTATCAGAAGTAGTTGGACGCCCAGTCGTTGGCATGAGAGTCATAGTTGGACCGAAATCAACACTGGGGATATCAGGGTTATGTTTTTGCGATGGCTGGTCGACGGAATAATGAGCATCACCAATTACCAGGTCCTTCTTGGGCTCCGTTCCAACAGTCTTCATTATGCCCATTCTCGGCCTAGGTATCGACTTAGTAGAACGTTTGCTGTAGATGGACCCACGCGTACTGGCGTAGTCTGGGGAGGTCGTGGATTCATCATCATAAACGCTTTCGTCCTCCTGGTGGCGCTCCTTGACAGGCGAAGGGAAAGATGGTTGGTAAGAGCTGACACGGTTCAGGGCCTCTTCGTCAACAGTATGACGCAGATCATCAAAACTAGGTTCAATGGGGCTTGATACGGTAGAATCTTTGCTTTGCTGGCCTGGAAGTGGCTTCCTCCTGACAGACTTCTTTGTATCAATATGAAGGTTACCCTCACTTAGCTTCTCTAGAGGAGGGCCGAATACGCTGGTCCTATGCTCTGGTGTTGGCGGACCCTGTTCCTGTGGACTGCCTCTCTTGTCACTCGATTCCGACAAGGAAGGGACACTTGGCATTTCAAACTCAGCTTTGTAGGAATCGGTAGGGGTCGGAGTTTGAAGCTTTTGATCGTCAGTCTCTCTGACCTTTTGTCCTTCAAAGGACATGGCGCCGAGCAGATTCATCCTTCCTGAAGCGGCAGCAAGCTGCGCAAGTGTCGCGTTGGACATTCTGTTATTAGCCTTCCTCAGATCTGGTGATGGGTGCGGCCGTGCTGAGGGCATTTCGCCTGGTCCATGAGTAAAAGCCGGGGGGTTGGAGACTGGCGAGGGAGGTGAGGGCTCCCGGAACTGTTCTCGAATAGCTTCGGCCTCAGGTACAATGTGGGAATCTAAACGTTGTCTCCAGTCACTATCAGAGCTGCTCTGATCGTTGAACTCGTTGGTACTAGGACGCTCGTTTCCAGCTTGTATTAAGTCACGCGCCGAAGAAGACGGAGAGCTCTCGACTACAGAAGCCTGCGCTTGCTTTCTGACAGCGGAGAGTCCAGCTGTATCTGAAGCACCCCGTGCATGATAGATTGGCGAGAAATTTGCATCATCAGACTCCTCTTGAACTATCGCATCGGTAGACACATTGTAGCCAGGTTCGCTCTCCGGGAAGGTCTCGTTTCGGCGAAGTCCAGCGTGAACATTGCTATGGCGACTTGGAAGACTCGCTCGAAAACGCGGTTTACTGGAGATGCTGCTTGTTCTGCTGCCAGCAGCTGCCATGCGACGTGCAGTCGCCTCCTTCAGCTGTTTCCTCCATTCTGCCTCACTCCAATTCTGGCTACTCGCAGTTTGCATCAAATTAGCGATGTCCAAGATATCCAGATAGCCATAACGCCGCTGTTTCGGAAACGCAAACATAATGCTCTTAATATGATTTGTAGCGGCAATTAGACGGGTCGGGCGTCCATAAAGATTGAAAGTGTCGAAAGTGGGCATCAGAAACCGTATCATCGTCTCGAAACCGGACACGGCTGGATGTGACTCTGGCATGACGAAAACAAACCCTTCTGAATTCGACTGTTGCTGAGAATGAATTGTGACATTTCCCTCAATCTTTACCAAGGTGGATTGATCAATTAGCGCCTCAGACTGAGGATATATAGCGTAAGCACTGTAGGCATCGGTGATTGTCGCAATCGGCTTCGCTTTCTTCGTTTTCTTCGTCTCATAGAACATAATGTTTCCTGTGACCAGTTTAGGTGCCCGGTCATAGGCCGACTTTTTCTTAAGGGACTTCTGCGCTTTTTGGAATTCTTTTTCATTTGGAGGGGTGATAACAAACCAGCACCGCCTCCAAGGCGTCCCCGCCCCGAATCTCACACGAGCCCAATCCTCATGCTTGAAGCGATTGCGTTCGAGAATGGTGCGTATACCGTTGAGGCTCTTTCCTTTTCCTGCAATGATTGCACCGGTGTATGCCTCGTACAGTGATGTATGTTCAAACAAGGATAAGCGGATGGCCGAAGTCCATTGTACCAGAGAATGGAAGGAGTTAAAATGCAGAAGGTATCGATTCTGACCTGCTGAGCAGATACTTAGAACATTCTTCACTGTCGGTGTCTCTGAGTTCCGGGTAGGTAGCGTTTCGATCTACGGGTGCCGCAAAATCAGCAAAGGCGAACCCCCAAGGCTATGTCTTGGAGATATTGTAGACTCACCACTTTGATGGACGCATCCGCCAGGTTAATAAAGGTTGGAGGGCCTTCTTTTTCACCCGCTGCGTCCAGCGCAGCGGCATCCCATAGTGAAAGAGCTGTCCCGATAAGTTGTGCATAGCATTCCACCCACTGTCGATCAGGACAGGGCCGACCATCTGCGCATTGTTAATTAGTTACGCTTATGATCCACCGATATCTTCCGAATACTCACGGTTATCTAGATCATTCAATTTCAAAAAATAGCCTTCATGGTACAGCTTGTTCGCATGACTGTTGAGGAAAGTGAAGATTGGCTGGAGCTCAGGAGGGGTATCTTGGGAGATTTCTATGAACGGAGGATCGTGTGAAAAGATCGTTGACGCAGGCCGCGATATCCGGCGGTCGTTCGATGACAGTCCTGTTGGCGAGGCATCTTGAGGGGAGGGTGTATCTGTATCCACTCTTGACGGAGGCGTGTTCCCTGCGACTGAAGCTGAGAATGCCCGATGACGTTGTTCAGGACGATCTTTGCGGGACGAGCCACCAAATGCCGATATGAAAGATAGCACTGATAACGCAAGGGGCGTTAACCGTCGCCGTTCACATTCCTGAAAAGGAGGGCTTAGGGACAATTCTACTCACCACGCGAGCGAACCATATTGTCGTAATTTAATATGTGAAATAGAAGTGGAAGTAGAAAGACTACTAACTTCCACGTCGTTCTGGTGTCAAGGTTGGCGCACGATAGACAGGTTAACGTGGCTAGACAACGAAACTGAGCCGGGTCGTCCTTAGATCGGGTGCACAGAACGAACGGGAAAGGGACTAGTATGGAAAACAACGTTGTTTGGTGAACCCGAATCTCCCGCACAGAGATAACGTCCAAATATCAGGGTCCCCCGACACTACTTGCGAGTTAGGTCTGAGAGAACAGTCTCCATGGGAGTTCCTTGGAAATGTCCACACGAGCGAAAGACGATAAACTGCAGACAAAGAACTGGGAATGGCGACGAGTGAAAAACGCAAGGTGTCGGACTGTAAGCGCCTGACTGTAGTCACTTGAACACTGGGATGTCTCAGTTTTCTGTTGGCCAGCGGAAGGTAGCGGATAGAGGAAGATGTCAACAACTAAAAGGAGAAGAAGAGATGGATAACAAGAATGGATGATAGCGATGTAAGTATGTAAAGGAAAGGAAGCGAGCGAGAGACAAGAACGAAAGTAGCGAGGGAAGAGAACAACGGACCAGAAACTGACAAGAGAAGAGAAGAATAGGAAGAGATGATGATACCTTTCTCCTACAAACTGATCCAAACGAACCAAAGAAACGTGGGTCTGGAGGTGAGTGTGTAACACAATTACCAATGGGTCTTGAATTAGAACAGAAGAACCCTTTGTTTTTGTTACCGGGTCTGTTCTTTTTAATTCAATGCAAGCAACGAGTCAGTGAACAGATCATAACGTATTCATGATTTACGTCAATGGGGAGGGAATTTCAAGATCAAAGATCAGTTTTACCAGGATTCTAGGAATTTCTCAAAGAAAAAGAGCCACGGAGGCAAGAAAGTAAGTACTTAGTACATGTACCTACATACTATTCATCCATTGGCAGCCTGCATGAATGTACAGAGTACAACTTTCTATTTGCTAATACATGGAATTTACCGTACCGGAGTGGTTCTAGGCTCAGTCCCCGCTAAACATTTGAGATTTTATCTTATTTTATTTTATTTTATTAGATTGGGTAAGGCCGAAAAGGTAGCGGCTGGCGTCATCGCATCTGTGGCCGTATTCTCAAAATAAAATAAAAAAAAAATAAAAAAAAAAACAAAGGAAAGGGAAAAAAAAGGGTATCATCCCTGCTGGTCTTCCCCGAATGGATCAAACAAGATCGGCGTGGATCAGAGAAATTCGCTGCATGTCCCACCAATTTCATTAGGAGGCTTTCTGTTTTTTCTTTTCTTTTTTCGATCTCTCCTTTCAGTTTCAGGTTAGCACCCATGATATAAGGCGGCACATTAAAAAAATATTAAAATAAAATACAACCCAATGAATCCCGAGGATCCACGATGACTATCAATACAATCTAGACTATTTCACCCCAGTAACATAAACATTGACACAGTGTAACTCATATCACCCGAATCTCAAACGGTGTGTGTATCCTGGACAAACTGCCCAACCCCCCCGGGGATTTCGTCGCCATGGACCCGGGCCTATAAAATCCAAATCGAGTACGGAGAAATGCAAAGGATGGCTCTTGCTATCCAAATATAGTAACTTAAGACCTGCATGTCTTACTACATGACAACTTTGTACCAGTACAGATACTGGCGCCTGTTCCGTCCATTCTTTGCCTTACCATATCATTCGATCTTCACTCTTCGACAGGTGAGGAGAAACAACGTAGGCTTGGCTGCCAAGATCGGTTTGGCCACCTAATGTCTACTAGTAGTTAGTATCGAGTAGTATTCCCCTTTCCCATTTGTAGTCTGTGCACTTGGCTTGGATGGAATTGGGGTATCCCGGGTGGCCTGGTATTTTCTTGTACACGGTAAGGGTGTGTGTATCGAGTTGGGTCCTTCGAATGTATTGCCCAAGAGGTTAACAGATGGAACTCCCGCACTGCCACATCCCTTCTGTGCCACAACATCAAGTGCTTCGGAGGAGGTTACATTCCCGTTAAACTAATATGGCACTATGCAGCGCTATTTATATTAAGTAGGTATTCTTATGAGAGACTAAAACTGTTGCATTCGACCCCCCTCCCCTTTTGACAGCCTCCTTTTTACCCCTTTACTCCGAGTGGCAATTAAATTTGAACTTGCAGAACAGTCAGGGGAATATGTGTGGCACATACTTAAAAAGGTCCGTATCTAAATAAGGTACATTACGGCATCCACGGATACCAACCATGTTCAATGCCGTCGAAACATTACCTTACCTTATCTACGTACATTGAATGGCATATATTGAAATTTGTTGGCAAGCGATAAGTCCACGTCTCTCCTGAATGTATATTTAGTTAGTTAACTAGTTGCTGTGCTTGATTAGATAATTCCAACTATATGTACATATGTAAGTACATTTACCATCGGTATTATTGTAAGAAAGTTCTCTCCGGTCAACAAGAAGGTTATGGACGGCACGGAGTACAACGTGCTGACTGCGCACTGTGGCAACTTGCAACGACGACATAAAGTATGAGGTCCACCGCCTTGGGAATCTGCTACGCTTAAGCTAAACCTGCGGACCGGCCGGGATGAAAGGTCGGCCTTGACGCGCACTCCGGTCAGCGATCGTTGCTCAAAAAGGATCGTCTCGATGCAGATATGACCTCAACTAGTGGAGGAGCTGGATCCCACGACCTTGGTTGACCGTCCTTCATGCTCTCCACGTAATGTTGCTTTTCTTTTCACCTCGTAACTTCTAATGTATCTCTTTCTTCGCTTTTCTTTCCTGCTTTGTTCCCGTGCTCGCAGGCCACAGCTCGTATCATTGAGCAATGGCAGTATGTTCCGATTGTCTGATTGTTACAAGTGGAGACAGCCATCTCTTAGGGTTGTTCTCTCCATACTTAGTACCCCGCCCCAGCCACCAACAAAAAAAAAAAAAAAAAAGTAGCTTTCGCGCATAATAGACAAAGCTTTAGGCGAGATATACTTAGTACTTAGATCCATTTTAAGCTACTTACATTAAACTCAAGCCAATGGGATGTTACGATACAAGACCCTACCCCATCGCCAGTTCATCAATTGCGCAATTCCAAACGTACTCCGAGTACTTATACTACTGTGTTAAATTGTTAAATCAAGTCACTCAGTCGATGACGATCAGATAAGCGAGAGAGTGCCCACCTCCCCAGTTTCAACTCCGCCTTGACGATATCCAACCGGCACCCAGAAAGACGTCAAGCAACCCAGAATGCAAAGGAGCAGCCTTACGTACATCCAAGCAAGATTGGCCACTACGTATCCTGTGGCCCCGGTGATCCACGTGTTTCTGAACCGGGGTCACTGTACAATACTATGTACTACTCGTAGAGATACATGCATGTTACACGCACTTTTCTCAGACCCAATTGCGATTTATTCCTAGATTGCCCCAGGATAAAGGCATTCAGTACTTCAAAATCTGCCTATCTTAGATTTATTATGTCGGTTTATTGATACTCTGGGGATTTCCAGATTCATGCCCTTACCAAGGCTTCTGATGACTACCACTAAATCTCTCTGCATCATGCTCATGTATACACTACCTACATATTTCCCAGATGACTGCGGCTTGCTCTCTCTAAGCCTTTAGAATCCCGTGTTTGGGATGAAATAGCCAACATTGTGAGATACTTCTCATCGATATGACAAAGGGCTACAAAGCTGCAAAGGCAACGAACGTCTTTATTTATTACCAGTGAGATCTGGGACAGATCATTGTAGTCTTATATGCGCCCTCTACGTCCTCGAGATGACCTTGTCTCCTGTAAATACTTCTCTTCACAGAATGTCTGTTGGCCATCATTTCCCGGATAAATGTTACGCACTTGACACCCTGGGTGCGTGTTCACCTAGGGTTGTAAAATGGAAGCCTTTGAACTGCAGTACACTATTTGATCTTGATCCCGACGCGACTTATGCAATCTGCAGTATCCCTTGGTATCTATTGGCCGTATATCTTGTTGGAGTCTTCCGGAAACCCCGGTGTGTATGACAAGAACGAACAACTGAATATAAAAAGGAGCGATCAAGATTCTAAGAGGATTCCTGAGGAAGTTTGACCCATTCTATGGCCTCATATAGAGAATGTGATGCATCATGTCCGATACGCCTTTACGACAATAATTACCGTTAGTATTTATATAGTCCAAATACTTACTCTACATCGCTATTAGGCACTAACATTGTCGCAAATCTCAGCATGTTGATCTGGCGAGGATATTCAGCCAGGACCTCGAGTGTAATACACCGCTCGACCTGGCAACTGCTGCCATGAGAAAGTTTGACTTTCCGCCCACCCCGTGCTTCAATGACAGGTGATCTATCACATCTGGACGACCATCATCGGGGAAAGTGCTCTATGTATCCATTCTCTACTCCGTATATTGGATGGCTATCCCCCTGTACCGCCGGAGCTCAAAATAAACATCGACTCCAATACAGTTGATTGAATCGAGAAAGGATGAAAATTAACTGAAAGAGTCTGATCCTAAATATTGTAAACTTACATCGTGATTGAGCTTTCTCCATCACTGACATTCATTTAGGAGTGTACAGGGTTTCTTTATCACAACCGTTTGACTACTCATGATTACCAAACAAATAATGTCATCGTTAGGTCAAATCTGCAAACTGTTCATTATTTTACTCAGTGGGGATGTAATATTTATTAGCATTGCAACTGTGAGCAAAAGGTAATGCTAAGTCAGATCAGTACCGCAAGACAACAGAAGATCAGCCATAGTACTGATATTGCTGCTTTTGGAATAGATATCAAATCTAGCCTACTACATATAACGAGAGGGGAAATATTATTTATTTGAGCTTGGATAGCTATATATATTCATAACCTTGCAGCTGATCTGGTTAGACTATAGATCACCAGGGTAGGGTGGCTTGCGCTGACAGTGACTTCAAGCGCTCATTGTTATAATATGGAAATCTGTAAAAGTTCCACTGACAATTATTACAAAGAAAAGTCACAGACAATATTATTAGTAGAATGGACGAAGAGAAGCTACGTCCAATTACTACTACTGGCAAGTATTGGTAAGTTCAGTGGAGGACTTACCAGAGAATATTCTCTTTCTCTGTTATCAATCACCATATCAAGGATATAGGTTATGTTGCTGCTTGGGTTATCTAATTTGTGGAAGAAACCTTTCAGCGACTTGCTATTGTGAGAATCTTACAGTGAAGGCATGATCTTATTTGCACTAAGTTACTGCCTTATCCTAAACTCTCAGTGTCGACTGAATTCACCGGATTTTGTCTCATTCACTTCATGAACCCCTCACGCCGTCTGTTGTCGTGTTGGCCTTGTTTGTTTCCTATCATTCTCTACTTCATCTTCTCTTGCACGGTCATGCAGCAGAGACACGCCTGTGGATCTCTTCATCAACCTTGACTAAGAATACTTATAACGATCTAGATTCACTATCTAGGTAATCCCTGAGAAGTTTGTCTAATTCTCCCCATACTAACCTGTGCCGGTTCTATGCCATCTCCTCCTCTTTGGCTTGCTTCTACTAAAGCATAGCAGAACCTGGTACCTGGTCTTGAATGTTTCTATCGAGTATCTTATCGGTAATGCAACATGGAGCTGTTCAAGCTTTGCCCTACGCTCCCTCCGGAGCATTTTGAAGAGGATAACTCTGCCTCGGCCATTGATATTCCGTTGAATACCCATGGCTCTGGATTGCCGGACGAGAAAGCGAAAGAGATCACCGATACTGAAAAGAAGAGAATGGAAGAGCTGATGCAGCAGTTCACCAAAGGCTTCGACCCTGGCCTTTTTCCCAGAGAGGTCGTAACCAGCCTTCCCCTGCTATCTGACAACCTTTTCCCCGGATCGTATGCTCACTTATCAATCATTCTGCTCGAGAGCTGTGGCAAGATGCAAGGAATCCAGGCAAATTTGGAGAAATGGCTTCGTGAGCGTTACAAATGCTGGGCGATTACTCATCCCGATAATACCAGTATCACTGACGAGACGTTCTTCGGCACCGAGTTCGAGATGCTGAGAAAGCTGTTGGCGCCTTTGCGTGGGGAGGATGCTACGCGTGTCTACTGGATGAACTCCAGATATCCTCATATTGTGAAGGTGTGCCAGCAGCTCGAGGCATCGGTGAAAGTCATTGAGGAGTTCAAGCAAGACATTCTTCGAGCAATTAAATCAAAAGATGAGCACAGTAAGTAAAGAGTCCGCTTCGAACTTGGATCATCAAACTGATGACCTGCTTAGAAACTATTTACAACCCTCTCCCTGTATCCCAAGAACGAGCAGCAATGATGAGCATGAGGGACATTCGACTCCGCGCGTGCAGGGCTTCCCTGAGCTGGGACGGCTTTTCAGAGTCCGATATCGAGCTTACCGTGTTTCATCAGTACTACAAAAACCACCTAGCAGGATCAGACCCAGCCAGAGCGCGCGCGTCTGGCTGGCTGCCACCATCGTCGGCGAGAACCCCTCGCGCATCTGCCGAAGAAGCGGAACCGGGGGATTTGGCTCATTGGCCATCTGAGGATTCCAGCAATGTATCTCTCGACCTGATGCTCAAAACGGCTCTGTGGCTGAGTGTAGCAAGAGGATTAGCTGCCGTACATCTCTTCTGTGATATCGCTAGACAATTCACCCTCCACAAACCTTCAACGAGGGCCAATGACAGTTACATCTCTTTCTTACAGCATCTTACACAGATCAGGATCTCGGTAGATGGAGTTCGATCACGTCGCTCTACACCTTTTCCCTACCGTGACGAGGCCTTATCCCGCTGCAACCCAGACTACTTCGGTGATGTGTGGCGATCCAACCAGAGTTTGACAGCTGATCTTGTCGGGAATGTGTCTTTCTATAAAGGGCCTGATGAGAGCTTCAAGCTATCAGAAGCCTCGCTTCCTCGCCGTTCTTTCCGTAAAGAGATGCGCACACTCGAACATACTGTTGCGATCCAGGGAAGCCTAGCTGGGACATCGTCTCCGGTGGATGTTCGTCCAAGGGGGAGACATGTCCTTGGAAATGAGCTGGTAAGTTACTCTCATAATAACTTCACCTCAAATCAGAATCATCTATCTGACCTCCATCTCTTCTGACTAGAAGAGCAGGACTGAGGCTCCACAGCCAACACGCCTTCCAGCCACAGTCCCTGCCCTAACCCGAGCAATAGAACGAACTACCTTGGTAGAGGCGCATGAATGTCGTGTCATCAAGCCGGCTACAGCAATGCACAGCGAGCAGCCTGAGGATACATGATTAAAGCTCAGAGAAATAGTGAAATTGGTGTGGTTATTGCACATCATGGATCTGCTACCTCGGAAACGAACAAAAACTTCTTTTGTCCTAAAAAAGAACTTGGAAAATACTCAGCCTCTCGAACTGGGCTTTCTTGAAATACAAACACAAATAATGGCTTATGGATGATGGTTAGTTAATTCAGGGTTGTTTATGGTCGTTTCCAATTCTTGTCTATTGCGCTTCTTTCTGTCTTCGCCTCTCTTCTATCTCATTCGATACTCTGCAGAAATCTTCCCTCCAGTCCAACTTTGGGCGTGCACAGTTCACCCGTTTTCTCAGCAGCAAGCGCAGGCCCTACTATTCTCATTGTTAAAGGAGAGCATACCTTGTTCCATAAAGAGGATCACAACTGTTCCTGTATCAAATCATCAACATATTGCGAAGACAAGAAAATATTGGGGGAGAAAAAGGTGGGAAGGAACTCAACTCACTAGACTAGATAACCATATCTTGCTTCTCTCACTTTCCCTTAACAGTACCTACTCACCAGGAGCCAACACAGCCTAGCTTGAGTCCCATATTTGTACTCGAGCGTGGGCTATTATTTACATAACAAGGTACGAAGATATTTCTTTCGCGGAAGTTATTAGGGCCTGCGTATGCTAATGGTTACTACAGCTCGATGTCTATGTGTGTTTTCTGTTCCCTGGAGATTTGGCTATTGAGTACTGGAGTTTGTACACATTAGGCGGGATGTGGAAAGATGAAGAGTGCCAAGGGTTATTTTCTTTATAAATGACCTAAATTGATTGAAGTGGGATCATGCTTTGGGAGATAGAGTTGCATCTACTTCATTATCTGAACTAGCCAGTGAGGTACTTTTGTGGTATCATTTGCGCAAAGAAGATAGAAAAAGAAAGAAATCAATGTGTATAATAGAAAGAAAAAAACAAGGCGTCGCCAGGTGTCGCTGAGAAGAACACGAGATTAATGTACGGATTCCCTATGCGTCCATCATATTATACGCTAGGAAAGGGTCAATCATCGCCATATCGTCAGCATCTGATGTTTTCGAATCAATATCTTGCATCATAAAGTTGGAGTCGAACTCCAGGTTACTAGGGAAGTTTGGCGGGTTCAAATCCGCAAGAGTATTTTCGTTCTTTGCGCCCAGGCCTGCGCTCGCACCCGAGGCTTCCCCGAGTATATACGGTTCATAAGAGGGGTCGTTGTCAAACTCAAGGCCGTAGATTCCAAGCATGTCACCAGTAATAGGCTCTGGGTCTTCAGCCAGCAATGCTCGCTGCATGAACATATCGCGGATCTCGTCCTCAGTGCAACTGTGTTTGCTGCCCATATGCACCCAAAGGTCATAGTTGCGGTGAAAGCGGTGCGCGCAAGTGTCAAAGAAACACCGAATGTGGCGACCTGTTTCCTCGGCGTAGCCATCACCCGTCAGAGCGGCCAGCGCTGATATACCAGTGGGTCTACTTTGAGCATTATGTTGTCCTTTGCCCAGACCAAGACGTTGTCGTCGTTCGGCTTTAGCATTCAGGCAGCCAAGGTGTGCGGTGCGAATATGTTCTTCAAGAGCGAGTTTGCTTCCGTATCGCTTTCCACATCCATCGCCAACCCACCCCGCTACCTTTCTGGAGCTCGAGAGATCCGTCTCGCCACAGACGAACCGTTTCTCTCCTTGATGAACGGTCCGGATATGGACCGTCAAGTTCCCCTTCTTCGTGAAGCTTCGATCACACCCGGGGACTACACATGGGAATACCTTTCGTTCTTCGAGTGTCACATCTCCGTGTGCAACTTCGAGATGCCGACGTAGTTCACGGGCTGTCGAACATGTGATAGAACAGTTAGGGCATTGTGGGGGATGGGCGGTTTTGATGTGAGCCTGAAGAAGAGCATAGGTAGGGAAAGTCGCTGCAGACATGCCAGCCGAAGGATTACCTGAGGACGGGTCGGTTACTTCCATATGCTGCGAGCACTCCGTGCAGCTAAAGCGCTTCTCAGTGTGAACTCTACTCTCATGTGCTCGCAGGTGACCAGCTGTGTCAAAAGCCATAGAGCATTTCTGACCAGTACTTGGGTCAATATGCGGGCATTGGAACGGTTTTCGGTTCAAGTGGACGGTCGTTATATGCTTCTGGAGGGTCGAGTGCTTTCGGAAGGTTTCATTGCAAGGAGGGTATTCCGTACAGCGGTACTTTTCTTTTCCATCATGAGCAGCCAAATGGCGACGAAGACGGGACCCAGTTACAAAGCTCTTCCCACACCCCGGCCGGTCACATACGTAATCTCGGACTCCGGTGTGAGCGCTCTTGATATGATGGTTCAAATGCGAAACTCGCAAAAATGTCTTATCGCAGTTATCGTGTGTACATTGGAAGAGCCTTTCGTTATTATGCGAACGAATATGTTCCTGAAGGCGAGCTGGACGATTGAAGGCCTTTGTGCATCCGGCGAAAGGGCAGCGGTGAGTCTTCAGCTCGGAAGGGTACCTGGCTGAGATTGTTGAGATCGGAGTTGCCGGGGTTTCATGAAGGCTATTGCTATCTATGCTCCTTTCATCTGATGAAACGTAGTCGCAATCGGAATGAGCTTCCTCATAGATTGGGTCTATATCCATTGAATAATGCTTAGTCTTTTTTTTTTTTTTTTTTTTTTTTTCAATGATGATTAAGGCCAGAAGAGAGCTTACCGGTATCATCCAGTGCCGTCTGCTTGAGGATTTTCTTGGGAGTATCAAAGCCTTCCGAAGCTTTTCTTTTTTGGCCCATAGCTCAGGAGTATTAGGGTTACTGCCCCCAAGCCTATGATCTCATTTAGGACAAGAATTTAACCAAAGAGCGACAGTTGAGAACGATGATAAATTTAATTAAGAACGCTTATCGTCAAATTTTGCCGGAAAATGCTGTTAGAGCGGTGAGGTTAAACGCCCAAAGGGGACTAGTGCCTAAGGAACTTTTTCCGCCGCCTTCTAGAGTCGCGATATCGAATTCTTCACTCGGAAGCTCCGTCGCAACATCAATCGCTTCACCCCAAATCGTCCGGGACTCCGTGTTGGCTTTTCATTCGCTTGTGTGGCACTTGTTCTCCATCTTTCCCCCGTTCCTTCGCTCTTAAACAGGCACAATGTCTGACTACGGTGACCACGGTGACGAGGACAAGTAAGAAGCCATTTCTCCACAGCAACCTACAGCTAGCGCAAAGAGAAAAGGATGCGCCAAACATGATCTCTTTGCCGATGGTTGTCTCAATAGAAGTTCTTCTGGTTTAACACTTTTCTAGCTATGACTTCGACGCCGGTCAGGACTACGATGACAATGAGCCCGAAGACTTCTTGAACCCCGAAGACATTGAAGGTGTGGAAGGCGCAGAAGCATACGGAGAGGACCACTACACCCCCGCAGTCAATGGAGATCGCGTTGTCGTTTCGGGCGATCCCAGCGCCGGATACTCTGGGAAAGTGATGGAGCAAGTGCGGGAAAGGAAGGTGCCAAACGACCAGCGCACGACAACCCCCTACATGACCAAGTATGAGCGGGCGCGTGTTCTGGGCACCAGGGCCTTGCAAATAAGGTGGGTCATAGATCGGTATTTACTGAACGTTGGGGATTGTTACTCTGACATATTAATAGTATGAACGCTCCTGTGCTTGTGGATCTTGAAGGAGAGACAGATCCCTTGCAGATCGCCATCAAGGAACTGAACCAGAAGAAAATCCCCCTTATTGTGAGAAGATATCTGCCTGATGGATGGTAAGCGGCATCTTGATTCCCTAGTTTTACAGAGTCAGGCTGACTGTTGTTTCTCTCATTTAGGTACGAGGACTGGACATGCGAAGAATTACTCTAAATAAAAAGATGGGATGGGTGGCTGTGTATTGGAAATTGGGCTCTTTCTATCATGTACGTTCTTTCATTCCTTGTGTGCAGCATAGCGTTTGGAGTTTTGGAGTAGGAAAGCGGACCACAATGGCTAGCCAGCCTAGGTCACTGGGAAGGGGAAAAAAAAACCTCAAAACGATAACGCAGTACAGTCTATTTCAATATAGAAAAAGAAAAATAGTTTTGATGTTGACATTATTGCTTTTCATAGGACCTTGCCATGCTACTATAAAGTAATTTTAGACGCGCGTTTACACTTAGCATCCGGATTAATGGTGACCAGTTTGCTACCTTCACGAAAGTATTACAACTTTTTCTACACATTAGCCGTGGACCCCCGGTCATGGGCACTTCAGGACGAGACATTACTGCCTGTACAGTACCCGTTCGATGAGATTACCGGGACCGGACTTCAGGGTCATTGCGAGCCTTGTGGGTATTCACTCAGAAGAACTGGCTTCTAAGCCCCACGTGTTTTGATATAGGTGATTCCACCCTGAATGGTTGAAGGTTTCTGAAGGGCATCACAGTGTCCAATTTCGGAAAGCATCATACACTTCTATTCTTGACAGCTTCTACACACTATATCCCATTAGTGACGGGCCTGACGACCGTAATATACGGACTGGCCAGCCCAAATTGTCTCTATCTGGTCTACTATAACTCAGGACTGATGCCACTACTATGGAATGAGTGTCGGTTGTTTAGGTCATGCACCGCGGCTTGGCTTCGAAGCGGACACAGAGCCAAGCTCAATAAAGTTGCCCTAACGTAAGATGTAGTGGAGACATCGAACCAGGTATAGAGAGGGAGGGTTGACAGAACTCAGGAGCTAACTCCGTAACTAAGTACATTGATTGAAGCCGTTCTAGGGTCTGCACCGGGAGGAAGCTTTTCCGGGCCGGATCAGATATCCTGTCAAACGATGCAAAGATAAACATGCGATCAAGGACCTTTTTAAAGTTCCCCCACATTCTGATACTGTAGACCTTCTTACATCGCTGCTTATGATACGGAGGTCCTTGGTTGCCAGACGGACGATAATGGCCTTCATGCAGATATCAATCGATAAGGCCGCATCATAATCCCCCACGTGGAGATTTAGGGCTTCGTATCAATACTCCGTACAAATCTATCACTCGGAGTTGAAATGGGAACTCCGCAGACTCCACTGGGTCGTGACTCATGGAAAAGGACCTTAATTTCGTCTACCTCCTTTTTTGGGGCCGATATACGGTTGTATGGGCTGAACCAATTGATACCAAGACAGCCAAGATTCCTAGAAGATCTTCCTTTAAAAGATTGAATGCGACATGGATTAATAATATGGTCTCCTTCCCCGCTGGATAATCGGCACGTCGACACACCACTCGGCTAGACGTTTAATGCGGTGACTGCCGACCACTCTTCCTTGAGTCAATGACGGGGCCCCATGAAACTACAGGTCTCAATCATGGTCGGTCTGAAGCTCAGGTGTTGGCATTCTCAATACTTGGGGTAGCTTTGCAGTTGAATCTCGATACCTCAGGATTGAAGATTCAGCATCGGATATGGCAGTCACCGTCGGCAATGCGCCGTGAAGCGGTTGACGCCCTGTGTACTCGGTAATTCAGTCGCTAGCCAGTAGGGTGCATTCCACCGATGGGTCACTCACAAAATTCTCTGTTCTAGCGGCTGGCCTGCTTTTTCTCACAATTTTTTCTTTCTTTTTTCTTGAAGGATGGGCCCCGTGATTGTGGGCCATCTCCCCGAGAGTCTCCACCGGCCCTGGGTTTAACCTGGTGCGCGAGCTTAGCCTAGTATCGGCCCGCTGAGACAAAGGCGCTGAGAAATTGTAATGCCAATGTATAAATCTCCGCTTTTCCGGTCTCAGACCACTTGTAGTTTTCTCTTCGCTTATCTATTTGCGGTATCATTACCACCAGTCTGCCAGACTTTGTCGAAAAGCGACTTCCTCAACTTGATCACAGCCTCGTTGTGCGTGTCTATCTCATCCTCCCGTCCTTTTCGTCCTTGCTTGTGTCTTCTATGTGTTTCTGCATTCGCAGAAAGGCTGTCTAACCGCAAGTGAGGCGCTGTCAATATGGGTACGGATGCTGATATCGAAGAAAAGATTGTCGTGGATTCCGGGGCAGGCAACAATCTTCACAATGGCAGCGAACAGACATCCGATTTGTCGGACTCTTCGTCTGGGGGGGAAACCGAAGAGCCAACATTTGACACGGGGTTGAATACCTGGCTGCAAGTCCTTGGCTCGTTCTTCTTGTTCTTCAATTCTTGGTATGTACCATGCACATGTCGTGCCATTCACTTGGACATATAGCTTTTACTTGAGAGGCAACTCGCTTACTTGGTCATGATTTAGGGGTGTCATCAACACATGGGGTGCATTCCAAACATACTACGAACAAAGTTTCTTGTCCGGCATGTCCTCAGACTCTATTGCTTGGATTGGATCCTTGCAGTCGTTCCTTCTCATGTTGTTTGGGGTCGTGACTGGTCCCCTATTTGATGCAGGCTATTTCCGTGGCCTTATCACCTTTGGGACTGTTGGGCTGCCATTTGGCCTTATGATGACTAGTCTATCCTCCAAGTTTTGGCACCTAATTCTCGCACAAGGGGTCGTTATCGGATTATCCGCCGGCTGCCTGTTCGTCCCCTCTGTCGCCATCCTACCTCAGTACTTCCAAAGGAAGAGAGGTTTGGCCAATGGACTGGCTGCTTCGGGAAGCAGCATCGGTGGCGTGATCTACCCAATAATGTTCAATCAACTACAGCAGAGTGTTGGGTTCGAGTGGGCTACGCGTGCAGTAGGGTTCCTTTGTTTCGGAACCTGCTGTATCTCATGTTGCCTCATGCGAATGCGCTTCCAACCTAAGGAGAAACGTAAGCTGATTCAGCTTTCAGCGTACAAAGAACCGCAATTTGTCATGTTTTCCCTCGCTATGTTCATGGGCTTTTTGGGGTTCTACAACTTCTTATTCTACGTTCAGTCCTACGCTATCGAGACTGGGATTGTAGATTCCAAGCTGGGTTTCTATCTTCTTGCAATGCTGAACGCCGGGTCCACCTTTGGACGAGTCCTGCCCAACTTCGTTGCCGACCATACCGGCCCTTTGAACGTCCTCACCCCTGCCGCTACCGCTACCGCTATTCTTGCCTTTGCTTGGATTGGTGTGCACAACGTCCCTGGTATCATTGTCTTGGCTATTCTATATGGTCTCACTTCCGGTGGTTTCGTGTCGCTGCCGCCGGTGGTTATGGCTAGCATGACCAAGGACATCCGTAATTTGGGAACACGCTTGGGTATGGTCTTCTCAACCACTTCGTTCGGACTATTAATCGGAACACCGATCGGCGGTGCCATACTGGACAGCACTCATAAGTATCTTGGTGTCCAACTCTTCACTGCCTGCTGTCTCATCACGGCTTCTTCAATTTTCGCTGCGCTGAGACTGTCTCGCACTGGCTTCCACTTTGCTGTCAAAGCCTAAACTCTGGTGCCATATCTCATTCTACCAGGCTTACGGGCGAAATGAGGAAACGCCGTTCTTGCTCTTCTGGGCTAAGGGGTGATAGGAAAAATGAAGCCACTCTAACTTAGAGCTATCAGCGTCCCTTCTCAGGGTTTCCGTGTCGCTACACGTTTGCCAGAATAGAGACGGGGTCATAACTCTCCTGGGGCTCACGTTTCAGTGGGGGATTCATCGAGAACGCCAGTCGCACAGTCGGCCCCTAACGGTACACCTCAAGTTAAACAGATCGAAATGATCGGACGGTTTCTCCATACGAAGTCATTGCATCATGCCGGGAGGCTGGAGTTTTGGGTCCTACAAAAGTTGCATGCTTTCATAGAGATTTGCGATAGAATTTGCACGTATATACATAATGTTGAATAGATAGACTAGAATTTCAGTACGTTTGACGCTACAGTATTCTAAGCGCCAGAAACATTCCTAGAGCGTACGTTCCACTCACTGCCGTTTTCATTACTCCGTACACATTTACATCAACATTATCTAGTAGAACGCGAAGCACTGCAAAAGGGAGAGGTCAAAGATAACACCTAAACACCTCAATGCTAAGATATACCGAGCTTTTTAAGATGCGCACACCCAATCAAACATCGAAGCGGACCAGGAACTCTATGAAACATCCTCCGGACTAACAAGGAAATCCTCGCCATTCTCCCGCACATGTTGTAGATTCTTATCTCGAGAGCAGGGTTTCCGCATATCAAATGCGTCTTCACCGGAATCCGACATCCCTGTCGGATCATCGCTATAGTAATTAACCACCCGTCGGAATACAGAGTATCTGTGGTACGAGCCCTCGTCAGCCTTGCAAAACTTACGCCATGCACATCAAATAGCGGGATACTCACCCCATTCCCTTATACATATCCACCGCTATCTTATTCCCAGCTCGGACGTACAAGTCAACAAACCAGGCGTCGTTGATGTCAGATCCACGCTCGAGTCGCTCCGTGAGACGGCGAGCGTGGCCAAGCCGACGCCATGCGGGCGCCACTGTTAAGACGGTGATGTGGCCGTGCCAGGGAGTATAGTGTTCGGAGTGACGCATAGATGGGTGTTGTTCTTCGGTCTTTCCCATGACTGTTATGTGAACGGCGCCACGTTAGCGACATGCATATGCGATATGTAGTGGGGCCCTGATTCTAAATCTAGGTGCCATGGAACAAGTATTATGACTATTCCGTCCACATACTGTAACCGACGATGCCTTCCCGGCGGTCTTGGACGCTGCTGAAGAGGGAGGGCCACCGCATGAGGTAATTGAGGTAGAAACCCAGGTCATAGTTCTCCGTTAATGGGTCGAGATTCGTGAGGTTGAGGGAGAGTAAGTCCGTTGGGGACATGCGCCGGATGGAACTCATTGTGGCGTGGTCAGTAAGAAATGAAAGTTAATATGAACGGAAGGATAAGAATAGGTAATTAGTGATAGATATTCGAAACAGAGGAATAAGGTGGGAAATTATTGTCGTGAAAGGTAATTGAATTGAAGCTCCGCCGTGGGGAAAGAAACCATCGGCCCAATTGGGGCTTCGGCGGTCACGGGAAAAATGGCGCTCTGGCCGATGATTTGGACGGACGCAACTTTCCCTTATTTTACTTCACGCTATCTTCCATTCTTTTCCTCCCTCACAACATTGTCACTGGTAAATATCTTGATCTGCTTTTGATGTGCAGAGTCTGATTCCGTCTCTCCTTTGTACATATATTTCCTTGAGCGTCCTGGTGATGCGGTCGACCGCGTATTGTTGACATCCTTTTTTACTTTACTTGTCCCCCTCCGCGCCGCCCCCCCTAGTCACGTTCCGAGACCATCGGAGGGACCCTTGCAGCTGCAATTTCTAACGACTCTTTCGGTCCGCTATATTAAGACGTTGACCGAGTGACATCTGCATTCTTTCTTTTTCCTACTTCCTCCTTGTCCGATCATCTATTCAACTGGCTGGGATTGAACCATGCCGTCCATCCCACCATCTCCCCTGAGGCTATCTCACCGCCATAATCAGAGTCAATCCAGCATCGACTTTGACCCCATTTCTCCGGGCACCTATGCTCCAAATGGCTTCTCTCATAGTCCACCAAGGTCGCCTATGTCTCCTCGCTTTTCAGCCCCGTCATCTCCGGCCCGCGGACACCATGCGCAAAGCATAAACGGATCTCATTATAGAATGTCGGGTGACTTTGGAAGTGCTGCGGACATGGGCGGGGGTGGCTTGGGAAACCTTGCAGACGAACTGGCTGATGCTTGGGAGCAGGAGGAGGGTGGCTATGGGTATGCGTCAGGACAGGAGGTCGAACATATCCCTGCGGATTCGCAACATATGGATCGCAGCGACTCGGAAGACGGCTATCACATGGGAACTAGGACACCATCATCGGGTTACTCGTCCGAGCGTGCTTCTCTACAACCTCCAAAACCTAAGACTCGGAATGGAGGTCATCGACATCGCCGAACTGAATCACAGTATGACGGTTCAGACTATGGCCCTGACTCGGACCTAGAGGAAGCTGCGGATATCTCGCCAAGTCTAGAGATGCAAATGGCGGAGGTTGAGAGCTTAGCTCGGCGGGGACTGGAAAACAATGGGAGTGAGAGTGATCATGCCATTGCTCGCGTTGTTGAGGCACTTCGGGATCTTGGGGGGCAGAGTGGGATCGAGAATAATGCTATGAGGTAAGGCCTTGTTTCAGTCCAAGCTGATTTGCTTCTATAAAGTAATTATACTGATTTCCGGTTTCTCTGCACAGACTTATCACAGCACACTCTTCTATCACTTCACATCTCACCCACCAAACTCGGACTCTCCAAACACTCACCCACCCTCTACTTTTCTCTCCTTTCCCTCTTCTCTCTGAAGATGCCATTGATTCGCTTATCCCTCTGATCGACGACGAGCTCTTACCTAACCTCCCATATCCTTTCCCGGTCCAATCCCGTCACTCATCAAGACCCGCAACACCCTCGCACTCACCCGCTCTGAACCCACTCTACTCCCTCCAATCGCTCGTCTCACAAACATCCGAAATCACACTCTCTTTACAAAGCTTGAGCGATACGCTTTACGAATCGCGTCAGCTAACAGCCACCGCCTCTCGAAGGCTCCGATCTGCTCGCGAACTTGTCTCTGAACTCCGCCGTGAAGAAGAAGGTCGCGAAGAGGGCACCCGGTGGATTGAGAAAGGCGATTGGGATCGCCGTCTCCGAGACCGGGAAGCCGGGCGCGAGTGCGGAGACGTCGTCAGCGGCTTCGAAGCCGTGTGCGGAGAATGGAGGGAGAGACTCTTCGGAGCTGCCGGCGCAGAAGCCGCCGCCGCTGCTGCTTAAAACCAACCTCACGACTTTTGTTGTTCTTCGTTCTTTCTCATCTGCGACTCTCAGTATCGCTTCCAGATGGAAATTCTCACGATAACATCGCCTCATCATATGAATGATCTGTGAAATATTAGAGGCTGCGACATACCCCCTTTTTACTTTATCTTTGACTATTTCCTTTCTAAGTATATAGATTTTCATTTACGTCATACATTTATTCCTTTGTTCTGATCAAATGCTCAACATAAAACCAGCATGAGACAGCCCAGACATACATACACACATACATACACCCCGTCTATCTCTTTCATTCAAAGTACTTAACCTTACCAACCGCGGCCCACTAGATCCGACATCTTATCTTATTCAATTCTCTTTGTTGTTCCTGTTCTTTCTCTTCGCAGGTCGAGATAAATTCCTTTACCAGTTAATTTCTGCTTTGTACAGTAAGGCGTTTAAAACGGAAACATCAGATAAACAAAGAATGCCATGAACTACCTAACGGAAATTACCCACCCAAGGAAGTAACCAGACGAAGGACGCTACTCAATTACTAGAAGTGACATGGCCGTAACAATTCCCGGATAAATCCGCAAAATGTCTATAAAAGGTAGGTAAGAATGTCAAGTCAAATCAACATGAATTGGACATCATACGCCACCAATTACCCATTGGAAAGAGTTTCAACAAAAGCAGAAAGAAGGTAAAATCATATACGGTGAAAGAAAGAGACTCATAGCTTCTGCATTATCCATCAAAGTAGCTGTCGGACATGACAGAAAAGAAGAAGAGGGTGGAGACTTCATTTAATGGAACATAGATGCATTTGGTGACATGAGAGACTATCTAGGGACCAAATTAAAGGATGTCCCAGAAGTCTCAGCGATCATCATAGAAACAAGGTAAGTGATACCGTGGAGGGAGACAATGCGAACATGAGGGTAAAAGAGAATAAAAAGGGAGAAACTGTAAAAGCAACACATCCTTTCAACATTCCAAGAAACTTTTCAAATGACGTGAATTATTTACTGGCCTTGTTGCTGCTTCCACCGAGGCACCCACTTTCCACCGCTCTTAGGCTCCTCAGAAGTAGTAGCGGGGGTTTGCGTACGAGAAGGGGGGGTGGAGGAACCGGAGTCGCGAGCACTAGGGGGCACGTAGCGAGATGGTGCAGCGCCGTTAGAAGGGGAAGCTGCAGGGGCAGCTGCAGAACCAGAGCGGAGATGAGGAGGCACGTAGCCACCGGTTCTGCGGGGAGGCTGGGCAGCAGGCTCTTCCTTGGCAGGCTCAGGAGCAGCACCGCCGGTGGACTCCTTGGCGGCTTGACGCTCTCTCCAGCTAGGACCGCCACCAGTGCGAGGAGCCAGGTTGAGGCGAGGAGCAGTACGTTCAGGCTCTGCACGGGTGGGCGGCTCTGGAACACCGGCTCTCCGGGAAGCAAGACGGGCTTCGGCCTCCTCTTCGCGCTGCTTCTGTTTAAGGGCCATCTCATCGAGTTTCCTATAAGGGAGGTTAGCAACATTCTCCAACATCGACAAAGTAGGCCACAAGGGATCAAAGCTGTGAACTCACTTTCTCTCCTCTTCGCGCTTGGCCTTCTCCTCAGCCAGAACACGTCTGCGCTCTTCCTCCTTGGCAGCACGCTCTTCTTCCTCACGCTTGATACGTTCCTCTTCCTCCTTCTGGTGACGTTCAGCTTCCTCACGCTCAGCCCTCTCACGGCGCCTACGGTCCTGCACTTCCTTGATACGTTGCTTCTTCTTAGCCTCGAAATCTCTCTCGGCCGCCTTGCGACGCCTCTCAAACTCCTCGTGGCGCTTCTCAGAGACATCCTTGCGGAAGGTGTTGAACACAGGTACCAGTCGGCTGAGGCGGTGCTTGAGAGCAACAGCCTCCTTGTGCTTGTCCTCAGCCTCCTTCAGGGTCTCAGCCTTTGTGGCCTCGTAGAGCTCCATATCACGCTTCTTCTGTGCCTCGTAGTCGGCAGGAATGTGTTTCAATTCCTCGCGACGGAAAGCACGCTCCAGATGGTCAATACGCTTGCCAGTGGTACGGATACGATCATTCAGCTCGTTCTTCTCCTTCTCGAGCTGGGCGAGTTTCATCGCGCGGAGGCGGTTAGCATCGAGGTCCTTGAGATCAACTTCGCTGAGGTCAATGCCCTTCACTCCGCTCTTCAACTCCTCAATTTGCTTCTTGAGTTCCTGCTCGCGAATCCGATCCTGCTCATCCTTGATGCGCTTCTTCTCGCGCTCGCGCTGTTCATCAAGCAGACGTTGCTTCTCAGCCTCCTGGAGCTGCTGGGTACGGATCCGCTTGCGGGTCTCCTCCTCTCTCTGCTTACGCTGCAGAGCATCAGTGGCGGCCTCCTTCTTCTTGTCGATAACGACACGGCGAGCCAAGGTCTCCTCATGCTCCTTGGCAGCACCGACAGCAGCGCGGGCGTGGGCCGCCTGCTTGGCTTGCAGACGAGCCTCGTTGTACGAGGGATCGACATACATGCACGAAACATGAAGAGTCTTGGCGAGGCGGGTGAGCTGCAGGCGAGCGATTTCCGCAGGGGTGTTCTGCATGCGCTGCACCGAGCCCACCTCGCTTTCAGCAGATCCAGCCGCGCTACCAGAGTGCAGGGCCTTAGCAGACGAGAACACATCGCTGTCGAAGGTAAGGACACCCGAGATGTGGTCTACCCGAATGGCGAGATCACCCTTCTTGCAGCCGTTCATGATGAACTTCTCGATCATGGCGGGGGTGACCTGGAAGGGGTCGGGGAACTGGGCCAGCTCGTACACGAACTTCAGCGAAACCGACTCATAGACCTGAGACAGCTGCTGGAAGAGGCGGGTCAGAATGACCTGCTGCAGAGGCACAACGTACTTCTCCATCTCGGGATCAGCACCAATCTGCTTGAGGATGGGGGTAATCTTCTTGCAGATAGACAAGGGGTGGAAGTCGACCTCGAGGATGTTGTAGAGGTCACGGATCTCAGGGCGAACACGCTTGAGCAAACCCTTGTTGAGAGCATCCTTGAAGAGAACCGCACGGGTGGGAGACTGGGCCATACCCAGGAGGTTGGTGAGGCGAGTGTTCTTGTTTTTGCGAACCTCGTCCACGTCGACCAGGGCGCCACGAGAACGAGAGGTGCTGATCACGGGAATGGCAAGAGCAGACAGGAGGACGAAAGAGGCGGCCTTGGTCATGTCGGCATCAGTAACGGAAGGGTTCTCCTTCTTGGTACCCTGGCCGGCAGCGAGGCTGGCAGCGGACTGGCGGAGGAGGTTGTAGTAGCGGCTCCAGGCAGCGGCGTGGAAAAGGTAGTTCTCGCTAACCAGGAAGATGCGGGCCAGCTTCTCGTAGTAGTTGGCCATCATGACGTTCTTGGCCGGGCGCTTGCTGAGGCTCAGAAGGGTGTGGATATCCTCAATGCTGCGGAAAGCCTCCTGCCAGAGTTCCAACTCAACGGCCACATTCAGCTGCTGGAAACGGGTATCCAAATGGCGCTGAAGAGTGTCGGGATCGCTGAGGTTGATAGCGTGCATCTGAGCAGAATACTTGGCAGCGTTCTGCACATGGTTCCGGAGGAGCTCACAGAGCCTGCGGAATTCCGTCTTGCGGGTGTACTTCAGGCAGAACTGGAAGGCCTGGAGGGCGGTAGTCTGGTACATAACCTCGAGACGAGCATTGTTCTTCAAGATTTCCAGAACGGTCCGGTAGGTCTCCCAAAGGAACTTGAGCCATGGGGTCACGACAGCACGGTCGGTACGATCACGGGACTGCTCACCGGAAACAGTGGCGAGAAGGATGGTCTCAGGGGTTTCAATGGCTTCCAAATCCTCCACGTTAGTCGAGGGGGCGGCGGATTCCAACGAGGACTGGATCTCATCGGCCTTGGCTTGGGCTTCGGTCACCTTCTTCTCGGCGAGTTCGATGAACTTCTTGAGGACGACCTGCAAATACACACAGCCTGTAAGCTTCTAACCAATACAGATAACCGTTTCCACCTCTGGTCCTCCATGATTCGCGTACCTCGATAGTGGCCACATTGGTGTTCTGAGCGATGTTCTTATATTGATACAATCCATCCTTGGCGGCCTTTCCCTTGCGAAGATCCACGCACAGCTCGACGAAAAGTAGCATAACCGGTTCCAGCGACACGATGGGGCTGCTGCGCGTCCTCTTGGAGGTGACATGTTCGTGAAGGACATTAAGGGCGGCGGGGGCCTGGCCCACGGCGATAAGTTCCTGAGCCCTCTAAGACGAGCAAAAACACCAGCGTTAGTTTCCATCAGACATCTCCGTTATCCGCGACCGTCGTCATTTTGCATCGATGTCCATCGCAGTAGAAGGCTCCACTCACCTTCAGGACATTTTCGGGCTTGATATGAGGAGGCGGCGGCATGATGGGTGATGAATGCTTCGGGATAAGCGATTCCTATCGAATTATGGCAAAAACGGCACACGTCTGTGGTTCGAGGGGCGAAAAAAAAAGGTGGATTTCGCTCGACAACGGGGGGCAGCAAGTGTCGAAAGCGATAAAGTCCCTATTTGCGAATACACTGCCACGCGACGGCCCTTCAACGTCGGTTGGGGAGGGATCTTTGGGCTCTGGCGGGCGTTGTGCGAGATTTCAAAAAACAGGCCGAAGGGCTTCCCACTTCGGTTAAGCGACCTGGGTCACGTGATATGAACGAGGAGTCAGCGCGACGCCGCGTGATATCTCACTTAAAGTCATGGTATCAATATGGAATCTAGGCTGGAACTCAAAGAGAGGTCTAATCCCTGGCTATATTTCTGTAAGGGAATGGGGGGGGGTTTGCCACAGGGTGGTTCGTGAGCCCGGAGTCATTCTGATATCCTGGAAGAAGAAGCTCGGACTCGGACAATACGCCGGCTGGAGAACAATGGGGTCGCATTCCACCAGGGTCCATCTTCATGACCAGTCAGCTGGGGCACCACTTTGTTGTAGTATGTACGGTACTAGGTAGTACCTGAATCATGTCGAGTACTTTGGTTTGTACAAGTCATCATCCAGCCTGCAGAACAGGCAAGGACCATGACATGAATTCATTACCAACTATGGAGTAGACCATGAAACAGCCCATCAATGGCCTGTCGTCACGTGTCGTGTATGGTACGGTAACATTGAGATTTGAGAACACGAGAGGGAATTGGAACTCATGCGAGAGAAATTCAATGAGGAATGTAATACAGAAGCGGACGTCAGATCAATCAGAATCATAATAAGAAGAACTATTAGTCCAACGAATTTCGGGGTTTCTTCTTAAGAGCTTCGATGAATAAACAATCGGATGATCCGTTCCCAAATTCTACTACATTTTCGGCATCCATCATCCGCCTTTTTTTTTCGTGTTTTTTGTTAAGAGATACTGACTAATGAGACTAAGTGACTAGCTAGACTAGCTATTATTCTACTCCATTTTTCCCAGGTTCAGGGGGAAGCATAAGAAAAGCTGAGAAGAGGGAAAGAAAGCAAAGTTGGTTAGTTAATTAAAAACCAACATCCGAGATTCCCTTTTCCTTCCCCCCCCCCCCCCGAAAAAAACCAAACCAAAGTTCAAAGGTCGCCTCACAGACCACCCAATTCTTCATTTCCCTTTCTTTCTCCTCTTTCTTAGCTTCTCGACTTGTCACTCTTTTCCCAAGTTCTAATCCTTGTCTCGGGGCTTCACCTTTTTTGCTTCATTTCTTTTTATTTTTCTTCTTCTTTTATTCTTTTATTCCACTTGAGCCATTATTTCCGGGTCAACCTATTCGGTCGTTCTCTCCGTTGAACCCTTCCCCCCCAAGTAATATTGGAACGTCGTTCTCTCGCTCATAATTTAATTTCCTCCCACCATAAACCGCAGCCTCTCCCTTTTGGTCGGTGTCCGCCTTTCTCTCTCCCCTTACTCGGCTCGACGCGCGAACCTTACTTGACCACCTTCTCTTCCTTCCTACTACTTACCGGTCCAACCCACACACACACCCCCCCCCTTCCCTTCCCGTGTGTGCGCATATAGTTAATTCGCACCTCAAATCGTCCCGATAACAAAAAAAAAAAAATTAAAGATTTAAAAAGAAAAAGAAACAAAGAACAATTTAGTCTATCACGATGCCTGCTTACGAGCTTCGATCGGGAGGGGATGTTAAGAACAAGAAGCAAAGTGTGGCCGATTTGAAGTATCGACGATTGACAGAGCTCAATGCTCGTCTGAAGGAAGACCTGGACCGTCCCCGGGTCAAAGTGTCCGAGGCTGCGATGTCGTACGTCGTCCCCAATTACCACTTGGTCTACCCCTCGTGTGCGACCGACGGATACTGATACCATCCGTCTTGACGGGAGCAGGCTGATTAATTACTGCAACAACACTCGCGACTTTATGGTACCTTCCGTATGGGGCCAGGTATGCGCCGTCAATTCTCCCCTCCACGAGGGACTCAACGTCTAGCTCGTGCGATCGAAACAAAATCAGGAAACTAACCAACCTCTCCCCAGGTCGACAAACGCGATGACCCATACGCCCCTCAGCAGCAGGGAGGCTGTTGCACGGTCATGTAATGGATCCATGACATTCCACGCCATTAACTGAGCTACCAAGCGGTCCATTCTACCCTCAAACGCTACGACATCACCTTTTACTACCTAATCTTATTCTTCTCAATACCTCTTTTGACCTTTGAAAACGTCGTATCGCTACCCACTCGTCACGACCAGGACTACGTACCGACAACCGATCAGCGGGGAGGCGCGGGATTTCTGGGTGCTCGTGAAGCTGTTCAGCCCCCGAAGGAAACACGCGCTGGACCTGCATGAACTTCGGACGCTGACGACGGGCCAGTGTATGGTCGCATTGGCCCATGGGATCCGCTGTTGATGACCTCGATAAACTTCGATATGCGACGTCTCTCTTTTTTCTCTTTTCCTCTTATCTTTCTCTTCGAGCTATTTGTGCCTTGATATGTTGAAAATTCCCTTTCTAGCCTTGGCGGTATGCCCATTTCTTCCCCAGTGATATCTTTGATTCCTTGATATTTCCTATGTTCTACTGTTATGGATGGTGTGGGCTTCTTTTTTTTTTTTTTCCTTCTTCGTCCTTTTTCCCTCTCAGATTCCAAAAGAAAATCACCACAAATCCTCGGAGGGACGATGTGACGTTCCTGGCGTCAGATTTGATGGTCCTTCTTGTATCATAGATTTGGTGGTCTCGAACCAACTATAATACCGACATGACTGATTCAAATCCCGGGAGCTGCAGCGCAAGATGCACACCATCTCAAAATTGTATGTATGCAGTAAGCACTATCGTAAGCATTCGACCCAGTACCAGCAGCCCCGGAGGAAACAAGCTGCATAAACCAAGAGAAAACGACCCCATTGAACAAATCAGAGTCCGCCATAAGCAAAAAAAAAAAAAAACAAAAATCCACACAAAGAAGAGCCTCAAGCTCTACATAGTCGTTCTCGCAAACTCCACCCGCCGCTGACATCATCCGCCGCCATTGACTTCCTTGCGATCGATATCAATCCCGACCATCGGATAGATCAATCACTCACCACCCCACCTTCTCCCCCCCCCAAGAACACCAACCGAAGGCAAGACTACTTATTCAAATATCCCCACCAGAACTAAATTTTACAATCCCAAGACAAATTCAATTTTCAGGGTGGAAAAAATGACAACCCCAGAGCCCCAGAAAAAGACATCCGTCGCTACAGAAAAAGTACACCTCCCACGCATCACGATCAAATACTGCACACAATGTAAATGGATGTTAAGAGCTGCTTATGTATGTCTTTCCCTTTTCTTTTCATGAACATACATACCCTTTTGTCATGCCCACTAGGTCGTACATGGACATAACCTCGTCACTTTGGACCTTGTGTCACAAAAGTGCATATTTCACATCAATATAAAAGCAATATATCAAACAAATATCTACATACCTACCTTACCCACCTCCCCTAAAGCCCCAACCCCAACCCAAACCAATCAAACCCCAAGCCAATATAGTAGTATCTCCAACTCCAACTCCAATCTCCCCCCAACTAACAATTCTCTCAAGTTCGCCCAAGAACTCCTCTCCACGTTCAGCACCGACCTAGGTGAGGTAGCGCTCATCCCAGCCACGGGGGGAATCTTCACAGTAACGATATATCATTCCTCGTCGGAGGATGTGGAGACGCAAGAGACGATCTTGTGGGATCGGAAGACGAATGGGGGGTTTCCTGGTACGTACCTCGTACATCATCGTCGCTTGGATCTTCTTTTTGTTTGGTTTGGGGTTTGTTGTTTGTTTGTTTGTTTCGTTCTTGCTTTTGGTGGGGAAGGGAGGCGATGCTGATATTGTGCAGAGGTGAAAGTGCTTAAGTCGTTGGTGCGGAATGTGATTGATCCGTCGAGGGATTTGGGGCATACGGATCGGGCGTTGAGGGCTGCTAATGTGCCTGTGAAGGAGGGGGGTGTTGCTGGGGTGGGTTCGAGTGAGGGACAGGGGAGTGAGAAGGTAGATAAGGGTGAGAAGGAGTGTCAGGATTGTCGGTGATGGTGTTGAGTTGGTAGGTATTGGTTGGGTAGATGGGATTGCACGGTGTACATCAGATTCCCAAGGATAGATATACCTGTAATGTATAGACATGCGAAACTACTGATTGCCTTGTTATACTATGTGACAGAGCGCGGGGTGAGTGAGACTAGGTGACAGTGACACCGCGACAAGCAAGATGTATTGGAACGATCTAGATAGATTATGCTCGACAACTTAGGTGGATGAATATATATATCACTGCATTGACATATTCCACAATCATGCTACTGAAAAAGAAAAGCGATAGCAAAATGCAACTAGGGACCCGTGTTTTCAAACACAAATGAAATTTAAGGCACAGTCCAGCCATATGGTGAACCTCAGAACGCCAAAACCACGCCCTGACTCTATGTCCGCCAACCCAAAGCCTATCCGGTAAAAAATATCAAGTAGGAGAACAAGGAAATGGTCAAAGTGAGTGAACGATAATAATGTGGAATAAAAGGGAATATTGGGGAAAAAAAAGGAAACAGGAGACAGAACGAAGGCGTCAGAATGTTGATAAAAAGAAGAAGAAGAGTATATAATAGGGGTTTCGAAAGTTTTAATGCGTCCCTGCAGTCAAAAAAGGCTGACCTCCTGACTTCAGATATCATCTGATCAGGATATCCGACATCCACAAGTGGGATTGATATGCTCGGAAAGCCAGAACGTACTGCTGGTGTGCGGAGAGCATCGCCAATATCACTAAGATATGGTCATTGGGGATGTCATCCGAAAGGACTCAAAACATGCACATGCCAATATATCGCGGGCCATCCCGCGCGTCTACCTCGGGAACCGTGCTTTTTCTTTTGGGTTGCTCGGTTTCGTATGTCAACCGAGCTGGTCGTGAACATCATGCAATTCCATCGTAATTCCGGGTCATCAGCCAATGCATTACCCAATCCTCCCATTGATCCACATGAATCCCAGCCATAAACACCTTGAAACCATGTAAAACAGAACATTGATCGATGAATTCTTCTTGAAGACAGACCATCATGATTCACCGCTCAACTCATGATGGTGAGAATGATGGGTTTTGCGTTTCCAGAATGCTAATCGAAGCCGACTTCGACGTTTCAACAACTTGCGCGACGGCTGCTCTCCGCCGCTGGACCCATCCCATTGCTGACCATTGCCGTCATGCTTTGGGCTTCCAGGGGAGTGTGTGGACTGTTTAGAATAGCCATTGCCGCTCCCTTTCGCGGGCGCCATAGCATGAGTCTTGTTCATCTCATCCGACTGAGAATGGGAAGTATGGCTGGATTGTGGTGGATGACCCTCCGATTCTCGGTCAATATTGGAAGAGCCTGGACGCGCGTCGTCCCTATCACTTTCACGATCGCTCCTGCTACTGCTTTCCTGGTTAAAGCCCTTGTCCTCACCGTCATCTACAGTAAGGAAACTGGTTGCGTTCGTAGCAGGAGAAATAGGGGTCATGTTATTGCTGTAGTTACTGATGCTGTGGGTTCGGGTACAACTGTTCCGCTGAGAGTTCGATGGGCCAGATGTGCGTCCCGATGAGTTAGTGTTGGCGTGATGGCGACGATATGTTTGTGGACCATTGCGTGAACTACTCGGTCTTTCGCCTGTGATTTCCCCCGTACTGTCGCGGACGCTCGAATGATCCTGTGAATCGTCCTCCTTACCCGAGTTAGAGAAAATGACGGCGGCCAGGACTGCGGGATCTCTTGAAGAGTGGTTCGTGTCAAGGGAAGAGTGGCCGTCCGCGGCTCCATTGGATACTCCGGAATCCGTCCGCATCCTATTTCTGTCTGGGGACGCGCCTGCGATGGAGACCATGGCAAGGTCTGGCACAGCGTTGGAGGACTTTCGCGATGGTGTTTGCGAGGGCAAAGGGCTTCCAGTTATGTCCATTGAGGGACCGGCTGTATCCGGAGAGACGACAGGGCTGATGGTGTTCTCGTTAAGACTCCCGCGCGAGGTCTCAGAATCAACGGACGAGTGGACTGCATCAAAATAATCTGTTTCGCGCCGGCTACTGTTTTCATTGGGTGGGAATGATTGTTTGGCAGGGGAATCCGGTCCACTCGCCTTTAACGGTGCACGAAGACCCTTGAAGCCTTTCAAACTCACGGCTGGACTCTGAGTACAGGGAGATACCACGTCTTCAGGGCCACTTTCGTCCAGTAAAGCCTGCTTCCTTTTCTCCAAATCAGCGAGGTGATGCCATCTGGATTGATTATTTCGAATATGCTCAACGGTGAATCGCATATCGGGCAAGATATCCGCCACACCCTCGAATAGAGGAAGGGCGAATATAGACATAAAGCCGATCTGACCTATGGCGAGTTTGTATACGTTTCCGAGTTCTGGTGGCCCGCCGAACAAAGCAGTTTCCATGCCAACCTCCTTTTCCATCTCGCCCTGGTTGGCGAACTCTTCCTGCAGAATCTTGGTCCATTTTTCAGCCACATCCCACGGCCGCGCCACATTACTGATATCGGCGCATTTGATCAGCAGACCACAAAGAAGGGTCTTGTACATATCGAGATCCTGGGGCTTCCATCCATCAACAGTCTGGCCGTTCTCATAGAACTTCTCCTGCAAAGACCCAAGTCGCTCCATGAACTTCTGGTGCACGCCCATGTCTGTTGCCAAGATCGAGCTGATCAGCAACTTGCGGATCTGCTTATCCTTAAATGCGGACGGCCAATAGCGGCGCAAGATCTGGGAAAAGGCAGCGCAGTGAAATGCCTCCAACACGGAGTTGTCATTGTAGAGCTGTGCCAGCGGTGCGTTGAGCTTGACCAGGAAAAAGTTGTTCACTCCAGGGTGGCCCACGTCATGACCAATTGCCGATATCAACAGCGTAAGAGTATCGAAGGGTGTGAGAAGGGAAGCAATAGGAGATTTCGAATCAGTATCTCGGGTGACGGACCCATAAGGGGGCAGGGCGCCGATGCGAAGGAGAAAACAAAATACGGATTGCAGGACGTCAATAGCATGTCGAAAGTTATGGTAGAGAACAAAGGAGTTATAGGACGCACGACACGCAAGTAAGAATGTCCGAAGTTCACCTAATTCACAAGAAACCGCACCCAATCAGCCGCCGCAGCAGATTTCCACAGAACTTGATGATTCACTTACCTGGCGTTAATTGCCACTGTTCCAGATTTGGCATAGTGAAGGCATGGTGCAAGATTTCAGAAGCCCCCAACACAAGCTCATCATCAGAGAAATCATGAGCGGTAAAGTTCCAGTTCCCGATCTGCTCTTTGATGAACTCCTCACGTTCTGGGCTCACATCTAATTCACTCCTGGAATGATGAGTTAGACGAGTTGGTGTTATAGGTACTGCAGTACATACCGATCCTGAAATTCTTCGATCACCTCTTCGGGATTGCAGATGCCCTTCATAAGCTTCGACACCCTACACAACACAGTAAGTACTGTGTTCGAGTCTAGTGATGGTTGAAACCATCAAGGATGAACTCACATTGCTTCTCTTAAGTAGGCATAGGGCTGCTCATCGTGAACGCCCACCCACGAATGCTTGCGCAACTTTTTTCTGGACATGAAGCGGGACTGTTCTTTCAAAGCGGACTTGCGAGCACGGAAGGCGTGGACTACAAGGCCTTGCATCCTAGCGATGCTCAGGGGTGACGCTAAGACGTCAACGGCTCCCGCATCTAAGCATTTCGATATCTGCTGAAATTCGGGGATCGCCCCATTGCGCTGGGGGTCAACAGGCACACTACTAGGGGGCTGAGCAGAAGAGCGCAAGATAGCAACCGGGACGATTAAGTTTGGGGACTCTTGAACTTGAATGTCGGCAGACAATCCCGACAATAACTTCAGATCGTGCGCCCCCTCGGACTGAGATGAGAAGGTGAAGCCGCGACGCAACGACGCCGGAGATGGAGGAGATACCTCAGGCCATGAGCCCCGGCCACTCTTCCGACGCGATAAGCCGGCGTCTTCCCCTGATAAATCGACGTCAAAGAACGCAAAGATAGGTCTGCAGGTCGTGATGGCGTCGTCACTAAGTTCGGCGAGTTTGGATGCGAGAGAGGGGCCAACATTACACAAATAAACTATATCGGAGATTCCAGTCAGTAACAGTACCCGTGAGAAGTACCAGGTGAAACACAAGACATACTTCGCTTGCAGACCCCCAGTAGAACCTCCACATCTGATCGCAGAGAATCGGGTTCGTCGGGAAAAGTAAAGGCACCGGAACTGGAGGCATTCGAGGAATCAGTTGGGTTTTGATATACCCACCGTTCTTGGACTACACGGCGATCAATATACACGGCCGAGCATTCGGCACCATCCATGCTGTCGACTGGGTTCGGTACACCCATAGCTTAGAGCTTCTCCAGTTCAAAGTGTGATTGGATGGACAACAGAAGCAACAGAGTGGTCAAAAGAAACCAGTACTCTACTCAATCCAAACTCAGTCTCATAAGGCGAACACCGAGTTGATAGTGTAGGCTGCAGCGTGAATAATTACGGGGAAACGAAAAAATAAAACAGGGAAAAACGAGTGGCTGGCAGAGTATATAGAGAAGGTGAGGGTGGACGGTAGGTGAAATGCAAAAGGAGAGACTGAGAAATTGAAAGGAGCAGCGACCCTAATCTTTTTGGGTTCTATCGGGTCAGCAACCATATGCAACGTTCGGGTGATGTAGTGTATGTAGGCGACACGGCGAAGCCAGTATGGAGAGGATCAAAGAGTACTGCTCCCAGGAAACCGGGGACCGAGAAGCAGCCGCAGGTGCGCATTCGAACAATGGATTGTTCGCTGTAGTTGTCCACAGAGATTTGATCAATTGTCAACCTGCCCAGGGTACAATACCAACCCAGAGTCCCTATTTCCGAGACATCCAGTTCTTTGTTCCATACACAAGCCTCCAGATGGCAGTCTACCACGATCGCCACATACACGTACACGGGATCCACTCACGTTTGTGGTCGGCAAAGCTCAGTAGGTCGAGAGAATAAAGGGACCGAGAGCGAAACACGGCCTGGTGTGGGCCAATTGCTTAGTGCTTTGCTGTTCTGCACTATCCGATAGAAACCGATTAGAAACACCCCGCGGGATCGCGACACATGTAAGATTCGCCGAAATCAAGGACGACAAAATTCGAGGCCCAGAAGCGGGAAATCTTAGGGCGTCATGGTGGGCCACGGGCAGGGCCACACGGGAAAATGATGACACGAGACTCAAAAAGGTGAAGAGGAGCACAGCGTGCGGTCGCGCTGATGGTCGACAACCAAGGCGTCTATTGGAAGAGCAAAAACCAAGTCGACGAAGTAAGGAAAAGACGATGGAAGATGGGAACAATAATCCGAGAGTAGGTGAAAGACCGGAAGTGTGCGTTCAGATATGAGGTTGGTTGAGTACTTGTACAAAGGGGGACGTTGGCACAGAGAGCACTGAGGCGAAGGAAAATGAAAAAAGGGAGATAAATGTGCAGACAGTCGTCAATGAAATTGTTCAGATAGGAAAATAAGATTGTAACAATAAGGAAGGGAAGAATGAAAAAGAAGAGAAGAAGAAGAAGACGATAGATGATGGAAGGAGGGAACGAATTCAGGGAGTGGGAAAGAAGAGTGGAGGACGAGTGGATTGATTGAGGTTCTTTGGGTAATTCCGATCCAAGGGCCCTATCGGTTGGCGCAAATGTAAGTATAACTCTGGAGAATAGTGTAAGAGTCTGTTCAGTTCAGTCCAAGTAGTGCAATGGACACAGATGAAGATAAAAACTGTCCAGTAGAAAATGCCAGTTCCGGAAAGGTAGAGGTCAGCGGCGTGCGCTTTGTGAGACTGACTTCGTTTTCTTCGTTTTTTCCCCTTCGCTCAGGCTTTCTTCCAGACTTCCAGAAGGTCGCGGCACGGCGGGTGTGGGCGTCGTCAGAGACTCGGCGATGGGGCCGATCTGTAGGTATTTATTACATACGGAGAGGTATTGATAGGGTAACCGATGTGGTGTATCGTTATGCTACGGTCCTCTCCAGTACAGTACATCGTACTTCCCAGGTAGTACTACTAGTACGAAGTATCCTTTTTACTATTAATAACCCTTTGACCTTTTTACAGATTTTAATTTATACGTCAATGGGATGGGAGGATTTGATATCTTCCACAGCAACTCTGCATAGGGTTCGCCATGACAGGAACCAAGTCAGACAACCTTCAAGATTGAAGGTTTTAGGTGAGATAAAAGACGACAAGTGCCAATCAATGGAATCCCTACCCAACCGGACTAGTAACCACCCAATTTCCTGATGATCGTGATGTGTGTCCAATCCGGTCCCGGGCAGCATGTAAGGAAGAAGACTAGAAACTCGACAGAACTGAGCTGAGCCACAAACGAGGGGACACGGACGCACAAATCGGATGAAGGTTTGTAACAGGTTAGAAAAAGAAAAAAGCAAAAAAGAAAATATTATTAAGAAGTGACCAACACTGGCGAGATAAAGTGAGCGGAGAGAGTGGAGAGGGTGACGCTTAAAGCAAGCGATCTCATTAGCTCCTTTCAATCTCCGCGGGTTTTCTAGAATGCCGGCTGAATTTCCTAATCACCACTAAATCTATCGTCGATTCAATGAAGGATTGTAATTTCGATTACCTGGGTAAATTATTACCGGAAGTGTTTGGTACGGATTTATTGAGATCATCTACTTACCTAGGCACAAGTACTACCCTAAGGTAGTCATCAATCTCTTTCTCTCTCTGTTTGTTCCCTCCTGCGGTACATTACAGATTGTAATTTAATTTCTGAATTGCTAATGCGGATATGTAATCAATAGAAGTTCATCATCTTCTAGAACTTCCATGCGCATGGCACATAAGCAACTTTCTGCGCTGTAAGGACTCAACCTTACTAGCATTGCCCGAAAATAAAAGAGGGTTTAGGAGGGGGGAAAAAAAGGGAAAAAAAAAAAAAAAAAAAGTGGCAACCAACCGCTGACGTCGATTCCCACCTCAAGAATGTGGTTCCTATGATGTGATGGATGATCAACCGAACAAATAAATGAGATAACCACAATTTCGATTCAACCGTTGTGACAGGTGGCAAAGATTGCGCGCCCCTCCATCTCTGCAGCCTCTTACGTGAGTAACCTTTTCTCAATAACCTTACTAAAGATCTGGGGAACTATTGGACCCTCCTGATCGCTTGAAGATGATATTTGATGCGCTGGTACAGTATTGTTTTCTTACCTCTCGGCAGCAGGGCATCGGCCTCGTTCGTCAAAGGGAATCAATGGAAATCCCGTCGTGCCCATTCGTTCGGAAAATCCACCAATAAAAGGGGATCCTTGGACAGGGAAAAAGAGCCCCACGGGAAGTTGTCACATGGTTCCATTCCAGGTCGGTTGCGCGCGCGCATGGACATGTCTGTATCTGTATGTATCAAGTGTCTCGCGTGAGCGAAATGTTGTTGAAGACCTTGGAATGCGGTTCATGCATTTTATGTAGGATCGACGATGTTAAAGTTCTGAGCTTGACGCAAGGACTGGGCCCGCCGTACTATGTACATGCATATTCCATTGATTTTTAGAAGTTTTGTAAGGTACGTACGAATATGTACATACACACCGAGCTACACTCCTCCTTCCTTACCGGTATACAATTTCAGATGGAACTGTCATGGTGAACCGACTGCACGTAAGAAATAAATCGATCAAATCGCAGACCGGGGTCCAGATTCCAGATTCCGCCCCTAGTGTGTGCAACCAACCTCCAACTAAGTGGGAATTTGTCAACCTAACTTGGGAGCCACCAATATCAAACTAACAATGGCAAGCACCACTAATAAGCACTAACCACTTAACACAATCCTTCCATTAAACATTTTGCCTTTATCTGAGGCTCAACCGCAGACAAAACAAAAGTCCAGTGACGATCCCCTGCCACAGTACAAGTGCTATCAGCTGTCCAACTGGCTTCGGCGCTCGGGTCAATGTGCATGACCAGGTTCCCATCGCTTCCTATTAGTCCCTCGCGTCTGGGATCGTCCCCGTCGATCCATACCACGAAAGAAGAAAAAGACACTGGAAACGGCATACTAAGCATTATCATTTGTAGTATCTACCCCGCTTCTCTTCTATCAAGGGTTCTGTCGCCTGCCGACCGCCCAATGAAACCTCGCGCAACCGTGTTTTCATAGGGACGACGAATACATCGGAAACCGTGAAAAACAATTCTCAACGCTAATATATGAAACTCCCAGTTCATGCCACCCTGAATAGTCTTGGGCCATTGCGGACAGCGGTGTAACCCAAATATATCATGCTCATAATGTAGGAACCAAAAAGTCAAAATAAAAAATAAAAAATAAAAAATAAAAATAAAAATAAAAGAAAGGGAAGGGAAGGAAAAGATGCATACAGATGAAACAGAGCAACAGATTAATCTAGAACCACGCTGATGGCAAAAAACCCAAACCCCGTTTTTTAAATGCCACACGGTCCAAACAACACAAAGGAGATACCAAAGTAGAGTAAGAAAAGAAAAAGAAAAGCAAGAACATAATAAAGCTATATCATACATTTCCTAAAAGTTCCTTCTTCTAAGGTTCTGCAAGCATAGAACCTGGAGTAGGGCTTAAGAGAGCAAATTCTTGAGAGATGGGCTTGCGCTAGCGCCAGAACCACCATTTGTCCCGTTGACATTCGTATGCCTGCCACTGCTCGTCGGACCCGCGGGTGCGGAGACAGGTGCATCGTCTAATTTCCCTGGTGGAGTCCGACCTCGTGGATCAACATGAGCTTGCGAAACGGGAGGTGACTGCGTTGGCGCACTAAGAACGCGGTCGACAGAATAGACACGTGCCGGGGGTCCCCCGTTCAATGCGCTGAGTGAGTGCTGTGGGGAGTGTCGAACCATTGTAGAGTGCACATCCGGTGGTGAGGCCGATGGGGCGTATGGTCGAGGCCCTGTCGGGTGAGAAAGATGAGGAGAGGGTATAGAGACTGGCCCATAGGGGCTCTGATGAGTGGGAAACGGCTGGGGAGGTGGAGGAGGGTGAGCTCCACTCGTGTAATGATGCGGCGGGGCATGGTGTGAAGGGGCAGGCTGGAAGCCATTCATATGATGCGGTGGGGGTGGTGGAGGCCCTCCGCGGTAGCTAGCAACTGGAATACCATTGCGAAGCTTATCCCCATAATCGCCAGGACGCTGTTCATATCCCGGATACCATTCAGGTCCATTGGAAGGCGGCGGACCAAGAGGCCTAGGCAGCACCCCGGTTTGAGGAGGCTGGGCATGAGGGCCGTAAGGATGGCTGTGATAGTCTGGAAGACGGGGTGCGGGGAGGACTGGCCGCTGAGCCGAGTAAGGAGACGGCCGAGGCTCTGGAGAGGGCTGGGCAGGTATCTGTTTGAGATGGCATTTATGACACTCGTATGACTCCTGATTCGGTTGGCCCAATGCTTCGGCATTACTCGCTAGTCCATTTCTGTCTGTGGGATTGTATTCACCGTTGAGCTTTGTGACAGAATGTTGAGAGGGGTTTCGATGAATATATGGCGGGCTTGCTGAGGCCGCTGGTGGAAATCTTGGTTCACTCATCCCAGCTCCGTTAAGAAGAGGTGCCCTGTTATCCACAGCCGCTGTTCGCCGCGACTTATCGATAGGCCACCACCGAGGGGTGTACGCGGTAGAGCAACGCGCGCATTTTCTTGTTCCATCCGGGCCAGTGATCTGGGCGGGTGCATGACTTTCGGAATCAACAGCCATATCGTCCGCAGCTTCCTCGGGGGCCGCCCCGGTATTCTTGGGGGTATCCTTCGTTGTAGGCGGAGGAGCTGTAACGCCATTGGCAGCAGATGCCCGTCGGTGTCCGGCCGACGTCGCAGTGTGTTGTGATGCGCTAACAGACTGCTGGACATACGCCGCTCTACGCAGAGTCCCAGTCAAGGAAAGGTCGGCTTGTTTGTAGTTTCGGACAAATCGCTGGAGGGCATTGATACCTTCTTCCTCCGTCGGCTCGCCTACTGCATGAACAACAGACGGTACTGTGTGATGAGGGCACCAGATTCCCGCAGATGCCACTCCTACCTCATCCTTGAGTCGCACACTTTGCACGGTATCTCTCCTAGAGCTCTTAACGGGTGCGATATCGAAGCCAAACGTGTACTGCGCCTGGAAGGCGCAACCAACGTGGAACTGAGCATTACAGCCGCTGAAATGGCATGGCACACAAGCACCATTGTTTGACTTGCAGATTTTGCAGACCTCGCGGTATTTGTCTGCGGGAATGAGTGCAAATCCTTCAGCAGGTTCAAGCTCTTTAGCGTTGGCAAACTTGATCTCGGGAGTCCAAACCGCACAAGCGACATGGACCCAGTTGTTACCATCAGTCCGCTTCAGCGGTTCTCGGGGACCGATCGGCTTGCCTACGGCTTCCTGCCTTTGTCGATAGAGCTTGATAGCTTCGCTAACCATCTCCTTCTCTAACCTCTCCTTTTCCCGATCCCGCTCAGTCTTCTTCTTGTGCGTCGACCTTGGAGCTTCCATCAATTCATGTTCTGTCCAGGTCACAGGGCACAGAATACACTCGTAACAAGTCGAGAATAACGGATTCCTGTCATTTGTACACATGTCGCACAGCCATTTGGTGCAATTCCGTGAAGGGCTGACTCCGTAGCAGCTTCGGTGAACGGTTAGCCGACAGTCCCTACAGGACAAATGTTGATCGCCCATAGGTTCCATCTTGTTACAGATGGCGCAAGGAAGGGTCTTAGCCTTGGGTGGATCGGGGACTATCGGTGCTGGCTCCGGGGCCTTCTCCGGTGCTGGCTTCTTCTTCGGTGCCGGTTCCACGGATGTAGCAGTCGAAGTTGGGCCACTATCTTTATCGTTGGTGCGTCCCTTCTTTTTTGTGGCCTCCTGCACTTGAGGGTTGGCTGTTACAGGGACACCAATCGAGGCAGCAGTCGCAGCAGTCGCACTATTGATGCTAATCGGAGTCTCGGTGGAAATAAGGAGCTGTGTCAGCAGCTCTTCATCAACACGCCGGCGCCATGACTTGTTGCCACTTTGAGAGATCTTCTTGGCGACTTCATCGATATTCTCCCACTGAATTCCATACTTTCTCCATAGTAGAGCGCATCGTAGGCAGAGAGCCACCGTAAGCTGTGGCCCCTTATCTCGTTGCTTCGACGATGGCTCGCTTGGGGTTGTAGTCCCCGGTGGAATCCCAGGGGCACGCCGCCACTGGCGTGAGGTACGTGTAGAGCAGAACTTGCACTGAAAACCACGCTTTTTCTCAACGGCCTTCTCATTATCATAGGCTGAATCATCATGATCGTCTGCTACGTCATCCACAAGCTTTGCAGTGTTGTTCCGCTTGGCTTCCTTCTTGCCTCGCCTACCTTCATAATGATCCCAGATCTGGTGACCGCGGGCTGTCTTCTTCCACATGTAGTAGAACCGCACAATTTGATAATGTGGTACAGTGCCGACATGTTTCGTCAGGTTCCGCCACTCCGATCCGTACTTGGCAACGCCCTGCTCGAACGCTTTTACTTCTTCAGGTCGCAGATGGGGTTCCTTTAGATCCTTGTACTTGTTCATCTGCTTTAACTTGGAAAGAGCAGTCTCGACATCGAAATTATTTGCATAGAGCAGCTCCAAAGCCTTATCCAGAAAATTCGTAGAGTACTTTTCGACCCCAAGATCAGGCGCTATCTCCTTTGCTCTAACCATATAGTCGTCGATGAACTTTTCTCGATCCGCAGCGCTGAGATTCGCACCAGGCGCATCGTCTTCGCCCCGAGAGGGCATTTGGGTCGCAGTGGGCATCTTGAACATTAACTCCGCCGTGCGCACCTGCTTGCCGTTCATGGTAACCGGCTCATCTTCACCGCGCCGTACATACCCCTGCGGCTCATCCATAACCCATTTTGGTCTGTTTGCCTTCTCTTGCTTCGCGGCCTCAAGTGCAGCTATGGCCTCTTTTGACAGCTTCGAGTCCTTGCGGCCTCCAGAGCTCTTCATATATTTCTTCTTGATATCGGTTGGCTTGACATATTCCACAGGACGCCCTGGCCAAGGGTTTACGATCGCCTGGAACCGCGGTCCCAACCGAGAGCTCGCTCGAGGGTATATCCGGTCGTCATAGTCTAGTGCGTCTTCAACACGGCAGTGTATGCCTAGATAACGGTAAGGCCACATCCTGGCCTGCGCAATCTGTTCTTCTGTGGCTGGTCGAGGGGCTTCTTCTTCGACGACGGCAGGAGTACTGCTTGTTGTGCCGTTCGCGCCGTTGGGATCTTCCTCCTCCTCTTCGATGATTTCTTCTTCAACTTCCGCTTGAGACTCTCCAAGGATTGGAGTATTCCGAGCCTCAAGCTTTCGCTCTTGGGCACGACTGCAGGCCGCACAAGCCCATGCGAACCCACGAGCGGGCTTCTTGGTAAGAACAGGCCGTACACAATACATATGATACGTATCATGGCACACAGCGCAATCCACGGAATCAGTGCTACAACATATGAGCATATGATAACATTGACTCACAGGTATAGGCATACGTACCTCGCAGCATACAAACTGCAGCGCTTGCAGGTTTTGACGGCGCTGGTCAGTTCCTTTCTTTTACCGATCTCGACAAGAACAAATTTCCAGCGATCATCAAGGACTCTCTTGACATTCGCAGGGACGTTGATCACTCTTTTCGTAGGGATGACCTCATAGTACCGATGAATGTATCTGTCAAACATCTTGTCATACCAAAAACAATCCCGGGTCTTTCTGTACTCGTCAAGATCATCAATCTCTGAGAGATGCTTGATCTGACATTTTCCCCGTAACGAAGTAAGCGGACATGTATCGGAATGCATGGATGCAAATACAAGTCTCGTATCTGCAACTTTGCGCTGTATATCACGTGGCCTGTAATACCAATTAACGCGCACTGCCTCGATGGGGCCAGAAGGCACATCCTTGTTTGGAATAAACTCCATGATACGTGCCAAGTAATACGGCTCTCCTGGGGGTTCACAGATGAGGTAAACGTGGTCTATAATCAAGTCTCAGTAATTCCTGGAATTTTGAATTGGTTCCATAAAATGAACAGATTGGGAACGCAAAGAAAAAAAAATAAAAATAAAACTGACCGTTCACGGAAAACGTTGTGCCGTCGTCAGCTGTTAGTTTGCCATCTTCTAAATGAGCTCCTCCATTCTCAAAAGAGACCATATTCGAGTTTGAGTCATTCTGCCCTTGACTGGCGCCGGGAGCCGTGGTAAAAAGCTTCTTAGATGCGCTCCCATTTGCAGAACTGGGTGTCGTCGCGCTGGCCGGTTGCTTTCGTTTTCTTGAATTTGAAGCACCATTGGCTTCTTCTAGTTTTGCAGAGAAGGACGATGTGCCAGGAATTGAATCTTTGGCAGCAGAAGTGGGACTTGTTCCATTCACCGCCGTTTGACTTTTTCGAGAGTTTGAAGATGGCGCTGATTTTTCGCCATCTGTTTTGGTGCCATTGGAAGGTTGGTTAGGCACACCGTTGGTTCGCTTTGCAGCTTTGGTTGCGGGTTGAGCGATTTCCAAGTCCATGTCGATGTCACGATCCTCCGCGTAGTTGGGGCGAGGAGCCGCATTACGACCTCTGGAGCGCGTCCCATACGGCGCAGGAGTGGCGGAGGTACTAGGCGGCTCCGTACCCGCAACTTCTGAAGCTGAAGTGCTGGCAGTCATGGGTTGGGACTGCCGTTCGTTGGGGGTGGCGAGCCCTTGGGGGGTGGGAGAGTCGGCAGAACCCGTTCGGGATGACTGGCCAGGGGTGGGCATGCGACGTTGACCCGCGGCAGTTGCTGCAGCGGAAGAGGAAGAATTGGGCCTCACGTGGTGTTGCTGCGACTTCTGGGGCGGTGACCTATCCGAGGCCATGGCCAACCCTCAGACGCGACAAAAACAAAAGCTAATTCAAGATGGGTTGGAGGGTGACATATAACCCCCTCAAGTGGTGGCGTCAAGGCCTTGCAAAGCTGCCTATAATGCGGTTACGTGAAGTTCAGCAGCAAGCCGTGGTGGTTAGTCGAGCCCTCATAAGCGTCGAGTTTGCGGATGGGTGGATGTATGGATCAACCGAATGGAATATGAAGGGGAAAAAGTAAAAGTCGGAAGGGAGACGAGAAGCCTGTGTGGTGCGGTTGACCGCAGGACAGACTGAAAGTGAGACTTAACGGCGGATCCCAGTTGTCAGTAGTGAGTGACCTTTTTTTCCCCCGTTAAGATTCCTCTATTTCCCGAAAGGGAGTGGGAAAATCCGTGTTGTTGTCAATGTCGGAAAATGAAATACACCAGGTGTGCGGGAGGAATATCAAGATCGACAGGCCCCGAAGGTTGACAATAGACTACTAAGTGGACGTAAAAGACGTCCGTGGCAACAGCAGGGAGCGCAGAACACTGATGTGTGGAAGATGTACAGGAGCAGAAATGCGATAAGGTGAAGAAAACCAAACGCAATCAAGGAGGTACGAAGAGAAGAAGGAGAGACAGAAGGGCCGATGAAGCTGTCAAAATAGTCAAATGAAGGTAGCGGCGGTAGAAGAATCAAGCCACTAGGGCGGACTCGTGGGGTGAGCGCTCCAAGTAACAAATGGGTCAGTAGGTCGTAACCAACAGGACGGAACTAGTTCGTAGTTCGGCCGTAGTTAGTTAGAAGGTTTGACCAGGGCTACCGAGACGACGAGGGCCGAAATGATATAGGCACAGGGAAGGGAGAAGGGAGAAACGGAAGATAGTAGACTAACATAAGTAGAATCGGGACGAGGAAAACAAGCAGAGGAAGAAGTGGGACAAGAATGGGAAACGCGACAAGCCCAGAGAAAGAGAGGGTAAAGAAGAGGGAAGAGAAAGAGACAAGAAGAATCAGGAAAGCCGTCCAGGATCCCGACCAGTCCACGTCCTCGCCCCTAGTCCCGATATGTTAATATGACGGATCCTCCATCCACCAAGAACCAGAGAAAATCGCGATTACTCTCCTTTCCTTTCGTTTTATGGTTTAATACATGGTCCAGTGTCCCGGTGCTTTGGCTAGCCTTCCCGCGCCGCTAAAGGTTTTTTTCTTTTTTCTTTTCTTTTTTTTTTTTTTTACCTTGGGGTGGGTGATAGTGCCTATAGTATAGCCATTACTTTGTTCCCCTTACTCTATTAATGCGGCGTTGTGGCCCGCTGGGTGATCTACGTGGTTACTGGGTTTAGCGGGAATACATTTTAGCAATATCACGGATGCTTGTCGCTGGTCTTGTTAGAAAGGGATTGTGTGGGCCGAGCGACCCGATGTGAAGAATGATGTTGATACCCGGGAGGGGCCATGGAAAGGATCAATTAGGACGAGGATGGGATAAAACCAGGAGGGCTCGTGGAGAGTGTCTTAAAAGGGGAAAACGAAAAGAACAAGAAAGAGAAGAACAAAAAAAATATGTATGAAGGACAAGAGGAGAAATTTCTATGTTTAAATATAAAGAGGGCCTAAACCAGACTAGCATTTCCGTTGTTCATTGATCGATGTATTCCAAGTTTGTACACCATCGACGAGAAATGGTAGGCGTTTTTTTACCCCCGAAAATGAAGGAGAGTGGAGGGTACGAATGATCAAATAAGAATAGGAGGAAATAAGGAAAGAGGGTATGGACATTGGACACACAATCTGTGGCAGGAATGTTGTCACATAGGGCAGCGCATGCGCGGATCTGGAAAATCCCAAATGCCAAGTCTATCGAGGGAAAAGCAGGCGCAGCAAATCTTGAAGCGGAGGAGAGGTAGTAGGCTGACTCTCATGCCCATATAATTACGAACTAATGCTACTACGGCGCACTAAGATGATACTAAGTTATCTGGATCCATGATACTCCTATCTTACCGGGGATAAATTCCCAGAAGGCAGACGGTAACTTCGAAGTAGGGGTACTATACGAATGGGTGATACTGCATCATTACTGCAGGTCATTTTCTTTTTGGAAATCTGCCCACGTCTCAGAATTTGCAGCACAACCAACTTGATCACTTTTCCGGGATGGGATGATATCATCCGATAATTGACGCCATGTCAGAGCACGGAGTGATGCTGGTTCGCAGAGGCTTACTCTTGGGGACTAACTACTAAGACAAGTTAGGTAGTTATACTAGATAACTACTTACTCATTGGTAGTATGAGCACGGCCTTGGGTCAAAGTTTGTCGGACCTATTTTCTCCTTAGTTGTCGGTTAAGTGACGGTAATAAGAACCCTCACCAAACAACTAAATCGATAATACCCAGAATAATATTTTACGAGAGGGGGGGGGTTTAATGTGGAGAGGCGTATTTTGCAAAGTGTTTTGTACAACCGAGCGATCAGAGAAGGGCATGGATGGATACGTATCTCTGAAAATGGTAAGGTTCTGGCTACTACTTAGGTCGACGACCGAAAACTCGGTTCAAAAACGACCATAGGGAAAGGGAGCATGGTGCAGGTCCCATGGTTCCATTACCTGCAGGCTAGGCGGTTAGCGGTGATTAGCAGCTACACAGTAGATCCTCAAACATGGGGTTCTTTATGTAGACTACAGCTGATCTGCCACGACAATGAGATAGCCTGTTAAGCATAATGGCGTGCCGGCACTGACAGGAGGTAAAAACAAAATAATATTGTTTCGTTCGGCTGAAAGGGGGGAGGGGGGTGGCATTGCAGTAAGGTTGAGATGATGATAACACATTCCGGTAGCCACGGAGGAAAGCCCTTAGCGTCATTTATGATTATGTAGGGTATCGAAATCTTACTGGGGTCTCCCCCGCGAGGGCGGACCTTTCCTGGCTCGACTTTTGTCTTGGCTGTCCTTCTCTTCATTATGCAACCTAACGGTCTTATCCACAAAGACAATCTGCGTATCAATTGGGTCAACAGTCGACAATCCATTAATATAATCTTAATTGTATTTCCCCCGATCCAGTGCGCTCTGGTCGCTCTGGTCGTAGACGTTAACTCAAAACCGGTCGAGCGACCAACGTACCTTAGGTAAAAGTTGGATCATATACCACCGTTGACTCGGGCCAATGACATTCACCGCAACAAGAGAATAATTCTCCACGGTCGATGATTTGTTGCGCGTTGATTGTCCTCGCCTTTGCGTTGCCACATTACAACCTACGGCTAATCTGCCACACGACCGAAACAAAATGTCCGTCTCGGGTAAGGGCAAAATTGGAGGGTGTGTCGATAATATTAGTAGTATCAGTCGTAGTCTAGCGCCTGTTGCATTTTCGACTAAAAAGAAGCCTTGACGCCGCGTGTCCTCCTGAGTTTGATTAAGTGCAGCCTTACATCTAGCAATGAATGATTGAATCTATTACTCTTAGCCATGATATGGTCCAAGATGGTCAACGCTAGGCTGTGAGTATGATTGTACCAAAGAATATGTATCATCGCTTGCTGTCCAGGGTCAAAGTATCTGACAATTAACCCAATCATATAAAAATATGTCGGCATGAGGATCGTGCTTATCTTCTCAAGCAGAAGTGATAGGAGCTTAATTGTTTCCAAGGAAAGACAAAAGAATATATTTTTCTTTCAGCCATTTCTCTCCTGCTTATTTTGGCAGTGAAAGACGGATTTGATTGTCTATGGGTCGTGCGAGCATAATAATAAGAATAATAATACAATGAAGCGCTCCGTACGGAGTAAGAGTATTACCCAGTAGGACCTTACTAAAAGGTTCAGGTTGTTACTTAGTTTCGGCCGTGGTGGTCACATCCAAGTGGACCACGATGAATTTTTTTTTTTTTTTTCCTTTCCTTTTCTGGCATCCATCCATCTGGGAAGCCATGGCCTTTCGCCCGACTCACCCGTATGTGGTAACATAAGTTTCCACTTTCCTTTCTTTTTTCGTTTTTCTCTTTTTTTTTTTTCTTGGCATACTTGAGCATAAAAAAAATAAAAAAGAATAATTTATCCAAATCCTTCTATATTTGTGTACCTCGGGGAACTAGCGAGTCAGAAGTGAGGGGACGATGTAAAGACATCCGGCGTCAAGGGGGACGTCCATAACTAGAGGTACGGAGCACCGCAAGCCACTCGTGTACATGCTTGCGGAGCATAACAACCAGGGCAAATTAGTCAGTAGTGGGAAAAAGGTATCATCAGGTGATTATTGGCAACGCATTGTGCAGGGTATAAATGACCCTTTCAACCTCTCAACCCGAACAAAAGCGACAGAGGAAGATGGATATGAGAAAAAGGATATGACCAAAGCCAATGATACCTAATACTCTATATATGCAAAATTTCTTTGTTTCGGATGTTGAATGGAATTATTAGTTTTTCACACACTTATCCGTATGATATTTTATTTAACCTTCAGAGGACACGGAAAATAGAAGGGGCGAATGGATTACAGAGTATGTCTGTGCTTGAGGGCGGCTGTCCAACTTACTGGATCCAAGGGTGGGAATCGGTGGGTTCTCATTAGCCCTCTACAAACATGGTGGACAGTTAGTTAGATTACCGCGTTGGGTACAACTTACTCGGGTCAATTATTGGACTAAAGCAGGCCAACCTTTGTTGGGTTAGGCGACTGCCGCGACTCATCCCTCAATGGGCTTGCTGATCACCAGGGCTCCGGTTAGTGGATGAGACGATCCAGGAACGCTGGGAATTTGCTGCATTTCCGGCCGGCCTTGGAGCCTAAGGCAGAAATGAGAGAGAGGAAAGCGTTTTTGAGGCGAATGATAGGAAGGCTTTTCGGCCTCAGGCTCTGCAGGCTGGGGCTAGGTGCAATACTACGTATCCCGCGCGTTGCGCGTTGCTGCCTTTCATTGATCGTGATTGTTACCTAGTACCTGAGTATTAAGTTTTCTATTATTACTAGTATCCTGCTAAAGCAGGAAAGTTTTTCAGATCGCCTTTTTGAGGCGGGCCATAAATACCCAGCATAGAATTCCTTTCTACTATAGGTATTAAGGTGAAAAACAAGAGCACGCGCTATTGGTATTTGGGGATATAAATACTTAACCTCCAGACAGCATCCCCCCGATCTGCCCTACCTTGTCACTGGCGCTGTCATCTATATTGGGTATATTCATGGGAGCTTGTTTACCATCACACCAGGTTGTCAGGTGATATATGCCCAAGGCATGTCAGCGCGGTCCGATCAGCCATTTCAGTTCCATGGCTTCCAGACCACCATTGATGTTGCTCGTCAGCAAAATCATGATGTAGCTCCCTTAGCGGGACAAAAACGACTTCCAGATCATAACCCGGACAATGCTCATAAAATTTCCGTTCTAAGTCACCCTACTTCCAACAGCCACTTGAGTTCTCGTCCAGTCGATTTTGTCCGGCCTTCTGTGGCCCCTCCTAGGAGTCGTCTAACTGCCAGTGAGATCCGTCCTGTAGCGGCAATTATCCCAGAAAGAAAACCGGAAACAGCTACCAGTGAAGACTATGTCTATGACCCTTGTCTATTCTTGAAAAATCCCCGATATGGATTGTCACCCGTACTAGTAGCTAACTTTGCTTCTGTCGGTGTCAAGAGCATCTATCCATGGCAGGCTTCATGTTTGCTTGCCCCAGGTCTGCTTGAAGGTGAAAAGCATTTGGTCTATACAGCCCCTACGGGGGGAGGAAAGTCTCTCGTAGCTGACGTTCTGATGCTGAAACGTATCATCGAGAATCCTTCACGTAAAGCTATTTTGGTTCTTCCGTACGTCGCACTAGTACAGGAAAAGCTGAAATGGCTAAGACGCATTGTTCAGGATGTTGAAAAACGTATTGATAACATCGACGATCAAGCAGCTGGCGCGAAGCCATATCATCAACGATGGAAGAAGCTACAAAAGTCGATCCGCGTCACTGGTTTTTTCGGAGGTAGCAGGACAACCGCTACCTGGGCTGATACGGATATTGCGGTTTGCACGATAGAGAAGGTCTGTCAGCGTTGCATGCAGTTGTATGCAGGGCAAAGTCTAACGAGCATATATTAGGCCAACTCACTGATCAACACTGCTATCGAGGAATGCAATATCGGAGATCTGGGCGTAGTTGTCCTGGACGAGCTACATATGCTTGATGATGAACATCGCGGGTATCTTTTGGAGCTGATGGTCACCAAGGTACTTCTACTGCAGCAAGATATCCAGATAATTGGCATGAGTGCCACTCTGTCGGTATGGCTATTCTTTGTCACCAATGCCGACACTAAGAAAGCAGGCTGACAAACTACCAGAACACTGAATTACTTGCAGACTGGATGGACGCAAACTACTATATCTCAACATATCGGCCTATTCCGATTGATGACTATCTCGTATATGAGAACGCGATTTATCCCGCAGCAACCTCAAGACAGCTATTCCAGACGATCACAAGATTGGCATCAATGTCCACCGTATCCCTTACGGACACTATGCCTCCCCATCGTATAATCCAGCTCCCGGTGTCTCGAGAACTTGCAAATCCAACCACAAATGCGATGGTAGCTTTATCGATCGATACGGCTGCAGCAGGATATGGTGCATTGGTTTTCTGCGGTAGCAGACAGGCTTGCCAACTCCATGCCTCTATTATCAGCGAGGCCATGCCAATACCAGCCGCAGTAGATCCAGAGGAACTAAGCAGACGATTGGACCTGCTCGCTGAACTACGAAGCCTTCCTAGTGGTCTTGACCCGGTCCTCGAGAATACGCTGGTCAGAGGCGTGGGCTTCCACCGTGAGTGATCCGTGTAAGCTACCGCCTCTCATTGATATGAACTGACTTTGCTCTAGATGCGGGCATGACAACAGAAGAACGTGACTTCATAGCGCAGGCTTACGATCAAGGTGTTTTGAAAATTCTCGTAGCCACTTGCAGTCTTGCGGCCGGAGTCAATCTTCCTGCCAGGAGAGTCATTATCAATGGTGCTCGTATGGGACGTGAGTTGGTGGGACCGGCAATGCTGTAGGGACATCCCCTTGCATATTTCCAAAAATCTCGAGCTAACCGTCGAAGGCGTCAAATGTGTGGGCGAGCTGGTCGCAAGGGAAAGGATGAGGCAGGCGAGACCTACCTCATTTGTGGAAAGTCCGAACTACAGGCAGTCTGTGATCTGCTGGAAGCTGATATGCCAGCAATCGAGAGCTGTCTAGCACCAGAGAAGCGTGGTCTCAAAAGGTAGATGACCAAAACGAACGATAACCAGTCATGGGCTCATACCTGTCTAGGGCGATTTTGGAAGCTATAGCTACAGGTCTCGTCTCTGGTATTGAAGCGATCAAGGAATACGTGAAATGTACCCTTCTTTACCGGACCATGGACAAAAAGATAGCGTACAACATTATGGACTCTGCTCTCCAAGAATTGGTCAGCGAAGATCTTCTGCATCAGAACGACGACGAATCATATGTTGCAACACAACTTGGCCAAGCTGTCGTTGCGTCTGCATTCACCCCCGAGGATGGTCTTTTTGTTTACGATGAGCTAAACAGAGCATTACAGGCTTTTGTGATGGATGGTGACATGCATGTTTTCTACATGTTCACCCCTCTCCAGGTAGCGACGACCACACAAGTCGATTGGCCCATCTTTCGAGACCAGCTAGACAATCTTGACGAAAGCGGGCTGCGTGCTTTGCAATTTATTGGTGTTCAACCGGGCTTTGTGAACAGAATGTATGTTGATCTCAACATGACGCAAGAGCGTACTAATGAGGCCACAGGGTTCAAAGCGGTGCATCTCTTAAAGAAGACACTCCAGAGCAGATCAAACTGGCCGCCGTCTACCGTCGTGCTTACACCGCGCTTCAGCTTCGTGATTTGAGCAATGAGGTTCCTCTATCGGTGATCGCCAGTCGCTACCGGACCCCTCGCGGGGCAGTCCAGACATTGGCCCAACAGTGCCACGGGTTTGCCGCTGGTATGGTCAAGTTCTGCCAACGCATGGGCTGGGGAATGCTTGCGGCAGTCCTTGATCATATGCGGGATCGCTTGGAAGCCGGTGCTCGCGCTGATTTATTGGAAATGGCTCAAGTCACTTATGTCAAAGGCTGGACAGCCAGGATGCTTCGAGACAACGGCTTCCGAAACTTGAGGGCGTTGGCAGAGGCCGATGCAAAGGATCTTGTCCCCATATTAATGATGGTAAAATGAACGTCGCCCTGAAGCAGAACATTTACTAACTTGCACCAGGTAAATCCACGAAAAGCACAGAGAAGCCAAGCCCACCCCTCAGAAGCGGAACGGTATGCCAAAAAGCTGCTTGCTAAAGCAGAAGTAATTGTTGCATCAGCAAATAAGATTTGGGGTACGTATAATATTTCGCAGCGTTCAGTGTCTATAATTCTAACAATTTCACAGAACGTGAAACGCAAGTCGAATTGGATGAGTAAGGCGTAGTATACTCACGCATATGAGAGTTTTAGTATTGACAAAATCCTGGAACTTTTACGGAGAAATAATGTCACTCTTTCTCAGCTATTCTATGGCATAGTGGAAGGGATACCTAACATGTATATATATACAGGCTATGCTGTGTATATCCATAGGAAGCCGAGGCATTGGGGTGTATAGCTAATTTACTATGGTGATGATGATGATTAAGAAGACTTGAACTTATAGAAAGCAAATGTCTTCTAGCCAATGAACATGATACATGACTACAGTAGTAATAGTAGTAACGCATTGATCCCAAGAGAATTAAATACAACTAATCTAAACCCCGTTTAGCGTATTTTGAGCTTTCATAACCTCACCCTGATCTACAAAATCCACAAGGACCACGTTAGGCAGCCGTTTATACATGGACCGACACAAGTCGGACTGTGCCCCGATGCTCCCATTGCCCGAGACAGCATTGGTCTTGGGCGCACGGATCCGGTCGGGCACCAGGATCCCCAGCACATTGACATCTAGGAAATGATTGACGATATACATGCGCCCATCGGCCGATGCGCCTGAGGGCCGATCGATACTGCAATTCGGGAACGAGGCATCCGTCACATCGTAGGGCGTCTCGAAAAAGTAACCGAATTCGTCCAATATATATGGAACGGATTTAGTGTCGGCGCCGTAATCTAAAAGCAGCATGCTCAATATACACACCCTATCGGAACAAGGCCAAAGGAAAAAGTCTCAGACACATAGTGGAGATTTTATATCCACTACGTATATAGGTACCACCCAAGTCATCCACTCCCAGATACTACCTAATTCGTATTCGAAAGAAAAAAAATAAATAAATGGAAAAGCACGTGTACTTACCCAAAAATACCACAAGTCGCTTCCCCGTACTAATTAGATCCCCCAACGTCGGCCACGAATCCATGGCTAGCACATCCGGCGACGAGCTGGGTACAAATGCATAATCCTTAATCCCGGCACTGGCGAATACCTCATTGAACCGCGTCACGGGGAAGCCATCGCCATTCGTAAGCAGCAGGGTTACCACTTCATCTGGATGGCTGTCCAGCCAGGTCTTGACCGTGCCCAGGAAGGACTCCAGGGTTCCCGCGTCCTCGAGAAGACAGGATGTATGACATAGTTGGATGGTGTTGGCGTTGTCAAGGGCTTTATGGGTTTGACCCTGCAGGAAGCGGATCCCCAGGTCAAGTTGTTCTGTTACCTCTAGGTTTTGATTATGCTGTAGGAGGGGGCCGACGAAGGGGCTGTCGTGGGCGCCCAGTTGGGTGATGTTGGAGTACTTGCGGGTGCAGAATGTGGATTGGCCATTGCAGGTTGATGGGGCGCATTGGACGACTGGAAGGGTGGAGAGGGTGAGGACGAGAGGAAGTAGTATATAGGACAGGATGGGATGTTTGTTGGAAGGCATCTTTATATTATATATGAAGGGCTACTAGTATTGTGAGGGTATCATGTCTTGGTGTTAGACTGCAAGAATATTATCATCCCTCCTTTCAGTGTATTTTAGTAAAGAAATTCTGATAATTTATATTCCTCAATTTTCGTCTGCACTAGGATGAGGGCTGAATGCTACCAAATGATCAAATCATGCAGTGCTGAAGAATAAATGTATAGCATGTGGCCAATCAATGCCTTGTGACTTGCCTTGTGAGAAGCGCTATAGAGAGATGGGATGGGAACAGTATAGACAAAGTTTAATTAACTCTTCAGAAGGATTAGTGCCACTACAAGAGCGGGACAGGGGAGCACTACGCCGAAGACGAGACAAGGATATGAGATGAAAGAGTTGACCTTGTCCAGTCGATGTAACCCGGGGGTCTGCAGGTGATTTGAATAGTAGTTGGACTAAGGCACCTTCAGGCACGCTTGTCACATGCTAACATTGGTAACACACCCCCGAGCAAACTGCTGAGGATCCCCTGGATGGCGTGTAAAATATGACTAGATCATGGTAATACCACTCATACTAATAAATGTAGTCACCTGGAAAGAAGCCCATCAATGTAGGTCAGAAGCTCGATTGATAAATGCATATCAGCGAATGCGATAACCTCTTAGCATTGAATGAGTGGTATGTATTGTCTGTAAGACTAGCCAGGAGCCCCATCTATAATTTGAATTTATAGTTTTACACTTAAAACATTGTGGTGGACCGTCGGGATACCGTCCTTAGTGTTATTGTTGTTCTGCAAGCTGTTTATATTTGCTCTCTGACAACACACTACTTTGCCGTCACCGCTCATAACATTTTGACTGATGACTTAGATGTGACCTGGATGCCCAGACTGCGGAAGATGAAGAGGGGCTGGATATCCTATAGGAGCTTGAGAATTGCGCGAGGGTAAGAAGACACTCGCTTGGAACAAATCTCTAGCGTCTCTATAGAATGCGTCAACAATGACATTATTATGACTGACAAGCAGGAAAGGATGACTTGTTGTTGTCGTTATGTATGTACAACTACTTGATAGCCACGAGTGGCTTGTGGGGCACCGCCTCCCCCGGAAGCCAAGCAAAACCAACCAATGTTGACCTGAGGCCGGAAGGGACTCACAGCCTCCAGCTCTCCTCATTACCTTCCGTCGATGATCTTCATCTTCCCCGACTTGCGACAAAGCCGAGCTCGTGGGTACTCTTGCTCGGTTTACACAACACCTTGCCAGTTAGTTGCATCCAGATCCTGACTCGGTCGTCCATCGGGAATAATTTCCTACCAACCAGTCGGATTGTCGGCAACCGCTCCTCCATTTTGTTTTCCGCACCTAAGGTATCCATCTATCGGCCCGCACTCGGCCAGTCGCCCACTGAAGCTTTGTGGCCTGAGGGTGTCAAGACAGTCATCGACCAGAACGTATCGGCGCCGCTCTTAACCTTGATTCCGTGACCGTTTTCCCCTGCGATAGTGTCGAAGCGATGGTCATTCGAACATTTTGCTGATGAGCTCCATGATTGAGGGCAGTGATGACCGGGCACGAGAGGATGAGCTCGACTTGGGGGAAGAGGACGATGGAGATGTTCAGCCAAAGAGTAACGGCGTCTCTGTCGATGGGGTGTCACCCGAAGGGTATGGGGAGAGCTCAATGGCATACGTTGAAGAGGATCTCCCCGATGTAACCAGTCCAAACCATTTGTTGGATACAAGGAACTCCCAACTTGACGCCGGTACGGGCAATGTACCATTGTCGCCCCGTATCGGACAACTTGGTACTCCCAGAAGTGTCGATGAGACAGCTTCCACACCAGACGATACTCCTTCTCTGCATGTGTGTTGTGACTATTATTTTCAGCTGTGCACTCCGCTGATCGCTATAGGATTCTCTTTTGTCGTCGCAAAGTAGCAATGCTTTGGCCCTTCGAGGCTCATCTCGTGCCAGTCCAAGTCCGTCGCATCGTCCCTTTGATCTCCGATTTCAGTCCCGCCTTTCGTCTCCATCTTTGAGCGGGGCTCGACCGTCCTCGCCGTTCTTCGCTCACATTCACTCCCGAAAGTCGTCGCTTACGAGCCGCCTCACTCCGGGTACCGTGGATTCCGATGCTGAGACGCCCCTAGGTCCTTGGGATGTTGTGCGGTGGACTAAGCTAAGAAAGATTACTGGCCAGGCATTTTCGGAGGTCGGCAAACGTAATTTCGGTTATCCCACATGTTTGGCGGTCTCCACTGCCATAGTGATTGGAACGTCCAAGGGAATCATCCTGGTGTTTGACTACCAGCAAAGTCTCAAAGCGATCATTGGACAAGGGACTAAGGGTACGTTGGAAGCCTGCCGCGCCGTATTTTTCTGATCTCTGTTAACTTCTTTATATAGCTACCGAATGTGGAGCAATCACGTCGTTGGCACTATCCGCGGACCACACGACGATTGCCGGGGGCCATGTTTCGGGCGATATATTTACATGGGAGATTGTGAGACCGGCGCGGCCTTTTCTTCAAATACCACCTCTCCCCGAAAGCCAGGTTGATACTCACACTGCCGATGGCCACGTTCCCAGGTCGTCTGTCATTCATGTAGGCTTCCTTGGTACAAGGCGCACTGCGCTCGTATCCGCCGACAATTCAGGGATGGCTTTCTCACATCTGGCGACACGAGGCCTGGGGGCGATGGGACGGACAGTGAAGACGACAAGGATCTTAGGCCGTTATCCTCAACATATAGCGCACGGCAACCGGCCGCGGAAGCCAAGCTCTGTCCTTGCATTTTCACCTCTCCCTCTCGGAAACGTCGAGCAGCCAACCGATTCTTTGGGCTTGGTTGCGATGCTTACACCGTATCTTCTAGTTATTGTCTCGACCACACCTGTAGCACAGACCCAACATAAGGCGCCACGCCCAAAAGAGGTTGCCGCCCATGGCGCGATGACTGGAGCCTTGGCCTGGTTTCCAGCGATTAAGCTCAAGGGCAATGATGCGCAAACTTCGAAAACAAAACTTGTTTATTGTTGGTCAAATGTATTGACTATCCTAGACGTGTCTGAGATTGAAGCAGAGGAATCACCGAGCAGGGACAAACCACCCAGCCTGGAGTTTAAAGCGCGGAACAGATGGAAGGCTGAAGAAGCGATTGTTGCTGTGCAATGGCTGAGTCGCTCGGTCCTGGCAGTGCTGACTATAACGCAACAATTACTTATTCTTGAAGATCATTCTATGCGTGTAACGGATAGCATTGATCTTCTTAACAAACATATATACCATGCCGATTTGTTCTCCTCCCAGCTTCATTCTCTGGTCGAACAGTTCAACGAAGAAGATACCTCGATGCATGGCGTGGTAGCCGATGCTTTTTATATGAGCTTTCGCTCTTATAAAGGGCGTCTATTCTTGTTGGGCTATAGCGATGCACTTGTTGGAGCCCTCTCTAATTGGGCAGACCGATTACTTGCACTCATGGAGGCTGGTGACTTCATTGGGGCCATTCGCCTAGCAACGTCCTTCTACAAAGGCAGCGGAGAAAAGCTCACCATTGGATTGCCTGATGAAGATGCACTGAGACAGCCTATCGTGCAAGAGAAGCTTCTGGAAATGGTGTCAGCCTCGCTGAAGTATGCGTTTGGTCGGAACCAGGAAGCTAATACGGAGCGGCTAGGAAATCAACAGCTTGAGGAATTGGCCGAGGTCTCCATCTCGGCTTGTGTCTCCATGGATGATGAGGAGTTTATCTGGGACGAGGTATTCAACTGGTATGAGGAGCATGACTCGCAAGGCGTTTTCCTCGATGCCCTTGAATCATACATAGTCGAAGGAACAGTGCGCACTCTCCCCCCTACTGCCGTTAAAGCGCTTATCAATCACTTTGCCACGAACCATACTGCCAGCCGATTGGAAGAGATCATCTGTCTACTTGACACGGCCACCATGGATATTGACCAAGTGACGACACTGTGTAAACATTATAACTTGTACGACGCCTTCATTTACGTCTGGAATCGCTGCGTAGGAGATTATGTGGGGCCACTGCAAGAACTCTTAGCATTAGTCCCACCCCAAGGAACTTGGGTTAACGGGGGCTCGGTGGATGAACTTAAACGATATACAAACGCGATGAAGATGTTTCCATATCTCTCCTTTGTCTTAACGGGCCGTGTATACCCTACTGGGAATGACCTGGATGACGCCGAAGCTACTCAGGCGAAGGCAGCCTTATACGAATATCTGTTCTCTGGGAACCTGTCTGGGGCAGAATCGGGTGGCCATACCCAACCGAATGGGTTGTTCTCAGATTTGCAAGCTATCCTCAAATTCGATACCCCCAGCTTCATGAGCATGCTCAATGAAGCATTCGAGGATAGTTTTTTGAACGAACAAGAGCCAGACGAGACACCTTTCAGAGGGATATCCATCAATCGCCAATACTTAATCAGCATTCTGCTTCAGGTGATGACACCGGCAGTCTTTACTCCATCTGATACCATTTACCTAGACATGTTCCTTGCTCGCAACCTTCCTAAATACCCTCAATACATTCTACTCTCTGGAAGTACACTCCACCAGGTTTTGGAGCGGTTGTGCCGATACCCAAACCAAGATATGGCAGAGGACTGCGAACTCAGCGCGGAATACCTCCTATCTTTCTATCATCCTCCAGATATTCAGAGCATGATCCCGCTCTTTCACGAAGCGCGTTTCTTCCGGATTCTCAAGTCAACCTATCGCTCCGAGAAGCAATTTCCTGAATTAATCCTGACCTATCTGGAAGACCGCAGTGGACAAGAGGCGCTTTTTACCTGCCTACAAGATTGCCTGCGGGCCGGCTCCGGGTTAGGGAAAAGGCAAAGGCGAGATGTCATAGAATTGATTAAAACCCACGCTGGCCAGATAGCAGGGATAGATGTCCAGAAGGCCGCTCAGACCATGCAGGATTATGCTCCTGAAACGCATGCAATGTTCCTCGAAGCACTGGAAAATGATGCCTACGAGCAGTACCAGTACTTGACTGTCGTGGTTGACCCGACGACGCATTCCGGCGCTGAGCGACGGCTTTCGAAGTCAGTAGAGAATTGGATGGTAGAGCGCTACGTGCAATTGCTTTGCAAGTACAACCCTTCGCATGTCGCTGATTTCGTTGATGAGCTGCGAGCTGGCGACGTTCGGCTCGAGGAGCTGCTCCCTTCGATGGAGGAAAGTGGGGTAGTGGATGCAGCTGTCATTCTGCTGGCCAGACAGGGCCAGATCAGAGCTGCAATGGACCGTCTTACTGCGCATCTTAAGACACTAGAGTCGGGTCTCGTTGGTATTCTCCGAAGTATACAGGAGACCCCAGACTCCGCCAGCACGGCAGAAGCGATTGATGATCTTGTTGAATCTTTGAACAAGTTTGTACGTGTTGGTACATGGTTGTGCCAGGGCCAGACGAAAACAGCTAAGAAGCCGCGAACTGTCGAGAGGAATGGGACTGCGAAACATGCTGTTGACCAGCCTCTCTCGTTCGATGAGAACCTCTGGCTCGACCTTATTGAAGCTGTCGTCCGCACTGCCAGTAGTGTGTTTGCCCTGATCCAGAAGGAGCACGCGGAAAGTAAACTGACCCAACTGGCACCAATGACTTCGAGGATGGGGAGCAACGCGGCTCAACTAATGTCATCTGTCCGTACATTGGTACAACAGGTGTTCACGGCGCTGCTCTCCAGCACTGTCCGGGTCAGCGGAGCCTTGACCGAACGCAACGACGTTGCTTTTCTCCGAATTCTGCGAGCATTCCTCACTCGTGCGTCCCATTGGTCTCCTTCGCTCCTTGAACTCCGTGCAGTCCTGGCTTCCATCTTCTCGGCTTATACTTATGAGAAGTCACTCCTGGCCCTGGCCAACGGGATGCTGGACCGGGACCTCTTTGTGCATGTGGACGAAGTAACGCGACTGCGTCAAAGGGGATGGCGACCGCGAGGCCAGGTGTGTGAGGTCTGTCGGCAGCGCATTTGGGGACCTGGGGTTGGCTCTGAATTCTGGGAGGCCTGGAAGCAGAGGCAGGCGGATGCACATCAACGCCGAGTGTCACGACAAATTGAAGGGCGACTTGACCCTGCGGTCGCCCGTGGGAAGGGCAAGGCGGCGGCAGTGGCCGAGGCGGGTCAGGTGGTACACTTCCATGACGGACATGCGGACGTGGAGTCAGTAGATGGTATGCGGGAATCTCCAGAAAATGGCAATGAGATGCCGATCGGGCCCGCGGTCGTCTTTTCTTGTCGACACTTGTATCACCGACAGTGTTTGCTGAACTCGGGCCATTCTGGGCATACCAATCAATCGCATTTCCGACGCGAAGGGTCTGACTGGGAGTTGTTGTCATGCCCTATCTGTCCTGTACATAATGAATGAGTGTCACGATTTCAATCAAGCCCTTGTATGTACCTTTGCTTAATCCCCACTATGTGATTTCATGAGAATTTCTTTTCTTCCCTTTTCTCACCATGTTGGGTAGCAACATGAGGCTGTGGTAGTTGATAGAGCCAATGATTGATAATTTTGAAGGATTTAAAGTGAGACAAGTTTGGAGGTTAAACTTTTTGGCGGCGGTTAATCGAGTTGCTTAATTAAGTCAAAGAAGTCCAACCCTAAACGGAGTCTTTTGGAAATTTCATGACGATGGCCAAATTGGAAAGATTTGGTTTCCAACTAATTTGCTCCCGATCAGCTGGTTTCAAAGCGACGTATCACAAGATGGGACGAGAAATGCCAATAAAACTCCCCTGAAAAGGAACAGTTGGCATCACATGGCCTCCTTCTCGATGGACGTTTCCCCTTCAATTTTCCCCCCTCATTATCATCTTGACTGTTACGAGAACCCTCGATCCTTGCGCTCTGATTGACCCAGGTGCCTGTCACACTAACCCATGGTGCGAAGCTGACCATCATCGGAAATTAAAGAAAAAGAAAAAAAGACCCTGACATACTCCGTGCGCGGCGTGTCGCCCTGTTCATCGATCTATGAAATCGACTCTTGTGGAACGGCCCACGACGACATGAGGGGGGGGTTTGTTTTTTTCCTCCCCTTCTCCAAACACGCCCTCCGTTCCATGAACCTTGTGTCCCTCCAACCAGTTTGAAATATCCACGCCTGATGGTACCATTTTGGAACCGTCTGTGATCCAGGAACACCCCTTTAAACCATCCTATTCCAGTCCACGCTGGCCGTGACTCCAATTTGCCGCTCACATGCTTCCTCCATCTGCCATTCTCGGTGCCCGCGCTACTCGAGAAGATGTCTCTTCAATGGCTTCCTCCTAGGTCTCAAGGTCTGGTCCGGTGGGCATATCATGGCTGACGCCACTTTTCACTAGTATGTGAGTACTAAGTTTCGTTTTTGTCCCTGTGTAGAGTGGTTATATGTGTATGTGATAAGGGTATAAAATACATACATTCTTCATGGCTATATATTGAACCTCCGACACCAGGGGGAAATCAAGAACCAACGAAAAGAAAGCCAATCTGTAACACTCCTTTATTCATCCAGCGTTTGTTCACTTAGAGAGTGGCTTTGACGCTGTCCTTCCTTTGTGCTGCTTGAACAATACACCTTTTAAGGCAAAGCACATTGTTCGAACACTCCCTATATAAATACTATCACTCCTTACTACCCCTTCACACAGCTCCACATATACCCTGCACATTCCTTTCTACCGTGATCATTCACGCTCAGAAATGCACATACTATCCACGCTCGCCCAAGCTCTAAGCCTCTGGGCCCCCCTTGCTGTGGCCGCATACACACTACAAGATGACTACGGCACGGACTCAACTTTCTTCGATAAATTTAGCTTCTTCACAGGCAGTGATCCGACCCATGGCTTCGTCAAATACGTTGACAGAGGCACGTCCCAGAACACAGGCCTAATCAAAGCTGACGGATCCGTCTACATGGGTGTCGATTACACAAACGCCGCACCAGGCGGCCGCCAAAGCGTCCGTATCAGCAGCAACAAAGCCTACAACCACGGCCTTTTCATTCTAGATCTAGCCCACATGCCCGGCAGTATCTGCGGAGCCTGGCCAGCATAGTAACGTCTCCCCCAATGCCCCTATCTATCCCAACTCAAAAGGGAAACAAGACTGATAATATCACAGCTGGCTCCTAGGCCCCAACTGGCCGAATAACGGCGAAATAGACGTCATAGAAGGCGTAAATGACCAAACTAACAACCAGGTAGCCCTCCACACTAGCGACAGTTGCACAATTAACAACTCAGGCTTTTCCGGCTCCCTTCTCACAAGTAACTGCTACGTCAATGCCCCCGGCCAAGCCAACAACGCAGGCTGCGGTATTAAAGATAACTCGGCCCACTCCTACGGGAACGGGTTTAACAATGCCGGCGGCGGTGTGTATGCCACTGAATGGACTAGCGAAGCTATCAGTGTTTGGTATTTCCCACGTTCCAGCATCCCCGGTGATATCGGTAGTGGGAATCTGAATCCGAGTGGTTGGGGGACGCCATCGGCGAGGTTTGCCGGAGCTTGCAATATTGATTCGCATTTTAAAGATCTGCAGATTGTATGTGTTTCCCATCCTTCCTTTTCTTGTTATTTTTCTCAAGGAGGTCTAAGTTTTCGGTGGGATACTTACTGACCGGTGCGTAGATCTTCGATACGACTTTTTGTGGGGACTGGGCTGGCGGTGTTTGGGGGTCGAGTAGTTGTGCCTCAAAGGGATCTTGCAATGATTGGGTGGCTAATAACCCTGCTGCGTTTAAGGATGCATTCTGGCGTATTAACTCGCTGAAGGTTTATCAGGGCGGGGCTGCGAGCGTTGCAAGCAATGTGACTGAGTGGAAGATGGATGTAGGTGTCGGAAAACGTTCGTTTATCAGACAGCGGAGGGAGAATTGGGGGAACTGATCTTGTAGGTTTGAGGATGGTGTACATCCCAGGTGGGATTTGATATACCCTGCATTTTGTATGGACAGACTTTTACTTTCGTTCATGGATGTACATAGGGATCTGATAGCTGTAAATGGCGACATTCTTTATGCATTTAACCCCAGAAAATACTAGACAATCAGGTAAACTATGTCAAAGAGCGAGGTATATCGAACGGAATATATACATTGCGTTGTAAATATGCACCCTGTGCGCCTGTAATTATACCAAGGAGGCAATAACAGTCGATATGTTGTCCGCTTACTGCGGTGTCCAATCGTGCAGTGTACGGGGACATCACTCCGTATATCCAAGAATATCTCTCTGATCATCAGTCAGCCGGCCCCATTCGAGAAGCAACCGAAAGAAATAGATCTCCATGTCTTCTTTTCGTAGAGCTCTTTCGGCCCATTTGCGACCTTCTTCTGCGATCCAGCGCCCCTGAAGATTGTGTGGCTCCATCATGGCTTTGGGTTGACCATTATCATCCACACCAACAGGTATGTCCACGCCACCGAAGTATGCCAAGGTACTCCACAGGCCGTGGAGACGGACATCAATGGGGACAAAGTGCAGCCAAGCTGTGACCCGGGAGTCGAACCACTGTCGAAATAGGCCGGTTTTGAATGGTAGGCTGTGACTTTGCAGGAAGGGAAGGAATCGGCCGCTAAATCCAGCACCATCTGCATCAAATAGAAAGCGGTAATTCCAGTGACTCTGAAAGTCGACCCGACCTGCTGTGCCTAGTTCCTGCTTTTGGTCTTCACAGTCCTTTCTACAGCGCACGATCGGATCGGTAACGTGGACAGAAGCATTCAAGCCGAGCTTCTCTGTAGGAGCCAAGCCGTCAAGAATCTGATATGAATATGTATCAGGGTTGTCTGCAGGTAGCAGCACTGACACCTTGTTGTAGGTATTGTTGTTAACTAGATGTGCCAGACGTTGACGCGGCATTCCTTGCCATTGACCGTCGCGGCTCACGCCTTCCGACGTGCCGCCAATCCAAAAAAGGCGGTTTTCTTTTTCCACATAGTCCAGATCCGGGTACTCTTCAGAAGGCTCGTATTTTATCTTATCCACGTAGTTCCACGGACTAGGGAAAATGATGTCGCCAAATCCAGAAATCGTACTCTGGCTAAAAACCGGAGCAAGATCTTGGGTCACCTTGAATGATGCAGGTGACACGAAAAATCCGTGAAAGGATGCAAGGTCAGGTTGGTGGCATATATCAGTTGCCACCGTCCAGTTTGACGGAAATTGTCCCATGGAGTGGGGACGAATACAGCCCATGCATATGTGGTGTCGATCCCACATTCGTCGAGATCGAGCCTTTGACGAGTGAGGACAAAGAGCACTTACATAGCGATCGAATATATTTACAAAGGAGCTGTCGGTAAACATGGTCTCTGTCGTCTGATCTGCCGGCTCAATGGGCGCCCATCCTTCATCCCGGTCACCCGACCACCCATTCGTTAAACCCTCGCTAGGAGGAGGTGCTTGAGATCTGGCTTGAGCCCTAAAAACAGACATCTTCTCCCAGGGCACAGAAACTCGTGGCTCGTCGTTAAGATTGAAGGCTAAGTCCATGTCGGGTAGGTGTTCAGAGAATTTCTCAATCATCTTAGCAGCACTGATAACCATCCAGGCATGTGTTGGTTTGATACCCTGTTGAACTCTTGCTGTCCCATTACGTATACTGATAGCACCAATATCGTTGTATGGGTTTGTAGCGAGTTGGTGAGTCAGTTCCCTGATCTTTTCCGGCGGCAAGGCACGAAACGGCAGTAGATTGTCGTATATCTGATCAAACTCATCAATGACGACAGACGACCTACTAGTGGCATACTCGTACCATTTGTCGAAGCCCCTATCTCGAGAGTCAGTATAGCATCTGGTGAGTCATCTGGATTGACTTACGGTGGTGGATGTTGATTGTATTTCGCTCGATACTGGGCAACAGCTCCTGCCAGATTCTTGCTGCCACTGGCGCTGGATTTCCAGCGATCATGATGTTGTCTACCCTCATAAATAAGCAGGTCGATTGGGTGTACATTGGCTACACTGGGTTGGTGAGCGATCAGAATTAACACAAGGCCAAATATGACTGAGAAGAATATTCGCATGAATACGTTGAATCCGTAAAGGAACTGCGGTTCTTCTTCAGAGGCCGATTGGCCACAGAGATATAGCATAACACCCAGGAAGGTAAGAAGTAGTGCAGCAAAAGCACGAGAGGGGAGGATCAGTGGGAAAGGCTCCTGCCCGTTAAACAAGACCGAGGCCAGCGTAAAATTAACGAATAACGAGCCCGCCAATATAGAGATCCCAACCGCACCATAAAATGGCATCTGGAGCCAGTTAGAGAAAGGTTTATCCGAACTAATATATGACGCTTACTAGTTGAAATGCGGACAATACTGTAAAAGCAACTAAAAGGCCTTGACCTGCTGCGCTTCGTAAATAGTGGGAGTTGACGAAGCCGCCATCCCCAGGTGCCGCCTTTTTGAGAACGAGCGCCGCGATTGTACAAATCACAGCAACCCCCTATGAAGTGTGGACAGTTAGATCATCTCACTTATGCACCATTGATCACAAGTAGGCAGACTTACAAGAAAGCCGTAGCCCCAAGAAACCAACGCTTGCTTTTTCCTTCCATCCCGAGATCGGTTACCTTCCTGGCAAAATTCAGCAGCACCGATTACAATCAGGGTATCTAGCATAACGCTGAGAAACCTATACACCCGAAACCGTGGATGTAGCCCGGAGATGATAGGGCAGATGTATGTCGATTGCCTGCCTTCATCAAATGTACTAACGAGAAGACCACCAGCCATGATGAATACAGCCGGTAACACATTCCTGAAGCGGCTCCGACAAAGATAGAAATGCGCGCGGCTGGCTACAGCAACGAACATGCGCAGATGCGCATTTGAAGGGCCTTCCGGCGCAATCCATTTCTGATTTGGTCGGCCACGCTGGTTGCGCCAGTAATCATATAACGCAATGAGGAATGGGATCATGCACTAGAAATTGGTTGCTTATTATCGGCATGTGTGTTCTGTGTCCAGTTTTTCGTAGGTACACTTACAGCATATCCCACTGGTGCGCATTCACCGTTGACATTGATTTGGTGATATAGAGCGATCCGTATGCAACCCATGCCCGAAACTAAACAAACTCCAACCCACCGACTCGATCCGAGTATTTTCTGACTGGGAAAGTTACCATTGTGGTTACTCGGGGAAGGTGGCTCTTCTGCGGCGGAATTGCTAAGCTCCGTGAGGGGTATGGCGGAATACTTGTGCGCAGGAGACGAGATTGTGGGGAAAGAGTCGGCGAATCTGCTCGTGATCAAAAGAGAGATAGCTGCTAAGAAACAGGCTAGGGTAGCAGATTCAAGTGGATGGTCTGTTCATTCCGTTGTGTTAGCTGCATACTTGCATACTCCGTATATGCTGTTCTTTTTAACGCCCAATTGCCGCTCAGTACATTCCATTACACACCATACCTTCCTTAGCGCGAGAATGCATAGGATTGACTCACCAAAAGCGAAAGTGGTGGTGTAAGAAGTCGCAAGGAAAGTACAGCTCAATAAGAATGCCCTGCGCGCTTGGTTAGCTATTACGGGGCAAAGTAGGAGAGTCACTTACACTACAGAGGCTTTGAGCCCCGATTCGGCGGAGAAAAGATTCATTGAGACAGAATATGATCATGTGTATTAGCACAGGAAGCCATTACAGTGACCAATTGCCAATTTGCATCATGCTGCGCCGACCAAAAAGCGCACGGAATACTGAGGAACAGGGACTCGAAGCGGCTATGGAGCGACTATCGACTAGTTTAAACTGCCTGGGGAATTTTAAATTTGTTGGGTGGAGACGTCAAGGGGCGGGAAGGGTCGATTCGATTTAAGTTGTAAGGTAGGGTAGTATGTACACAGTATGTACAGTACTATGAAGGTCATAACTGTGAAGCAGAGACCCTTGGGGGAGGATATTGTACCTGATCCCTCCAAGGTTACTCCATATTAGGGGTGCGACGGTATCAAGCCAGTGGGTGAATTGCGTCAACGAAACAAGGTCGACCATGGGTGATTTGCCCGTCTTTGCTGGAATGGGAGAGCTTAGACTGTCCGCCGTGGAGCCAACTAGGAAAATCAAATGCACGCCAGTGACGATCATTGAACGAGGTCTCTTTTAGCCTTGGGTGCCGTGTCATGCCAAGTTATTTTTGGCTGATGTTGAGCACCCGCTGGGCAAATCATATCACAGAATTGAAGCCCCAAAAGTTGCTTTTCTTTGGTGACGGTCGATTGGAAATGATAGGTGGTTCCCGACTCTCAAAAACTGCCGTGGCTCCCTATTCCATTGCATGCCATTGGAAATGGATCTGTTAATGGACAATAACTGACAGGTGAAAGAAGGAAAAATCGTTGAATTCAGGTATCATATTATATGCAGAGATAGTCGAATATTCGTCATCCAGATGATGAAGCTTCAGCGATTGATGGAGTCCAACTAAATTAACCCAACTTTAATGTCCGGTCCACTGACTCCCTTTTCCTAATCTGGACGTGGGAGTGCTCTATTCCTGAAGAGGAAAGGTCGTGGGTTATGTAATCGCACGAGGGCGGTGACTTTTGCTAGGCGGTGGCATCTGGCAGTATGGTCTCCGCCTGATAACTTTTTTTTACTTTTTCTTTTTTTTCTTTGGCTGAGCAGAAAAGGTCGCAACACACGGACGACAGTTTACAATTCCAGACCCAGTCGCCGGAATCACTTTTCATATCACTTATAAAGGGTCTGGTCTGCGGTTTATAAGAATTCAAGGCTGTGTGCGGCGTTCGTGGCCAGTCTAGGAACCTTGACGATATCTCCGTACCCACTCTCAGTTTTTTACCTCCAACGGATTCGCCATTTCTACGAATTGATTGCTTGGGCAGTTACAATAGCAAGGGGAAGCTCCAACCACGATGCCGCGTAAGGCGATTGATTCGCGCATTCCTGCGCTTATCCGCAATAACTTGCAGGAGAAGAAACGAAGCTTTTTTGTCGTTGTTGGTGACCGCGCAAAAGATGCGATCGTCAACCTGCACTACATTATGTCGTCGCACGATGTCAAACAGAACAAGTCCGTTCTCTGGGCGTATAAGAAGGATCTTTTGGGATTTACCAGTCATCGCAAGAAGCGTGAGGCAAAGATCAAGAAGGAAGTGAAGAGGGGTATCCGTGAACCGAACCAAGAAGACCCTTTCGAATTATTCATCACTCTTAACCAGATTCGTTACGTCTACTACAAAGAGACGGAAAAGATCCTGGGTAATACCTATGGAATGTGTATCCTCCAAGATTTCGAAGCCATCACACCGAACCTGCTCGCCCGAACAATCGAAACTGTGGAAGGTGGTGGAATTGTGCTATTGCTCCTGAAGGGCATGAGCAGTTTGAAGCAACTCTATACATTATCGATGGATATTCACTCAAGATATAGGACGGAAGCGCATGATGATGTGGTCGCACGTTTCAACGAGCGGTTCATTCTTTCTCTTGGTAGTTGCGATTCGTGCTTGGTTGTCGACGATGAACTGAATGTCTTGCCGATCTCCGGAGGAAAGAACGTCAAACCACTGCCACCACCAGACTCCATTGATACCTCTAATACTGGCACAAAGAAGGAGCTGAAGGAAATCAAGGAGAGCTTGGCAGACTCGCAACCAGTCGGGTCGCTGGTTAGCTTGGCTCGCACTGTTGATCAGGCGAAAGCACTCCTGACTTTTGTCGACGCAATTGCGGAGAAGACGCTCCGGAGTACGGTTGCCCTGACTGCCGGAAGAGGACGAGGAAAGTCGGCAGCTTTGGGTGTTGCCATTGCAGCGGCTGTTGCGCATGGTTATAGCAATATCTTCATCACGTCTCCTAGTCCGGAGAACTTGAAGACGCTGTTCGAATTTGTGTTCAAGGGATTCGATGCTCTTGGCTACCTTGACCATGTTGACTATACCATTCTTCAATCCACTAACCCCGACTTCAACAAGGCTATTGTCAGGGTTAACATTCATCGGCAGCACCGTCAGACCATCCAGTACATTCAGCCCCAAGATGCCCATGTCCTAGGCCAGGCCGAGCTGCTGGTCATTGATGAGGCGGCAGCGATCCCTCTCCCCCTTGTCCGCAAATTAATGGGTCCTTACCTTGTCTTCATGGCTTCCACTATCAATGGTTATGAAGGTACTGGCAGGTCCCTCTCTTTGAAGCTGATTCAACAACTTCGTGAGCAATCACGCGGAGGACTCAAGGCCAGTGGCGGAGAGGACATTGATGTCGCTGATCGCGCAACCGGGAAGGCGGCAAAAAACACCGATAAGAGCCTAGGTGGACGGTCTCTGAGAGAGATCACCCTGTCCGAACCCATCAGATACGCCCCAGGAGATTCTGTAGAGAAGTGGTTGAATAAGGTTTTATGTCTCGACGCGACGTTGCCAAAGTCCAAGATGAACACGCAAGGCTGCCCGCATCCCTCTCAGTGTCAGCTGCTTCAAGTCAACCGTGATACCCTGTTCTCGTTCCACCCTGTTTCTGAGAAGTTCCTTCAGCAGATGATGGCTCTCTATGTTGCTAGTCACTACAAGAACACACCTAACGACCTTCAGCTCATGAGTGATGCCCCGGCGCATCAGCTTTATGTTCTTGTTCCACCAATTGACGAGGATGCTACCAAGCTTCCGGAGCCTCTGTGTGTTGTCCAGGTTGCGCTGGAAGGTCGCATCAGTAGACAGAGTGTCCTCAACAGCTTGAGCCGTGGCCAACGTGGTGGAGGTGATTTGATCCCATGGCTTGTTAGCCAGCAGTATCAGGACGAGGACTTTGCTGGTCTTTCGGGTGCCAGAATTGTCCGTATCGCAACCAACCCAGAGTATTTGAACATGGGTTATGGTTCTCGTGCTTTGGAGCTCTTAGTTGATTTCTATGAAGGCAAGTTCACTAGCCTTTCTGAAGACATCAACGAGACACAGGAAGAAATGGTCAGAGTAACGGACGAGGAGCTCACGAACTCCAACCTTCTGGATGACAACATCCATGTTCGTGACATTCGCTCCATGCCACCCCTTTTCGGAAAATTGTCCGAACGCCGCCCAGACGCTCTTGACTACCTTGGTGTCAGCTACGGCCTGACACCATCCCTCCACAAGTTCTGGAAGCGTTCTGCTTTTGCCCCCGTTTACCTCCGCCAAACACCTAATGATCTAACGGGCGAGCATTCATGCGTAATGCTGCGCACTCTCTCCTCCGGACCAAATGATTCCAGCTGGCTGGGTGCTTTCGCACGGGACTTCCACAAGCGTTTCCTTGCCCTACTATCGTACCAATTCCGCGAGTTCCCCTCCGTGCTTTCCCTCAGCATTTGTGAGTCCGCCAACGCAGGTGCCAAACTAGACCCCTCTATCATCTCGGCTCTCCTCAAGAAGTCCGACCTCGACGCCGCCTTCTCCCCCTTCGATCTCAAGCGTATCGACAGTTACGCCAACAATCTCCTCGACTACCACGTCATCCTCGACATGGTCCCCACCATCGCAGAGTACTACTTCTCCGGCCGTCTTAACGGCAAAGTCAGCCTCTCCGGCGTGCAACAGTCCATCCTCCTGGCCGTCGGCCTGCAACACAAGAGCATGGACGACCTTGAGAAGGAATTGAGCCTGCCCTCATCTCAGCTCCTAGCCATGTTCCTCAAGATCATCCGTAAGATGTCTACCCACTTCCGCTCTGTCATCGAGGGCGCCGTCGCAGAGACTATGCCTTCCGAGCAAGTTCCCGTGACCCAGGCTTCTACCGATGCACACGACGACGTGGTCGCCGATGAGCGCTTCAAGCCCCTGGAGACTGGCCTGGATGAGGAGCTCCGCGAGGGAGGACAGCAAGTGGACGCAGAATTACGCGAGAAGCAGCGGGCCTTGATCGATGCTCTTCCTCTCGACAAGTGAGTGGTTTCCATTTACAAATATTCCCAGTAGCCTATTGAATGAGCAATAACTGATTTATAGCCTTCAGATACGAGATCAACAACGGTAGTGCTGCGTGGGAGGACGCTGAGAAGCAGATCCGGGGTGGAGGCGCCTCGACGGTCAGCATTAAGTCGTCGAAGCCCAGCAAGCGGAAGAAGGGAGAGTCGGCTCGTGAAATTTACGACCAGGAGATTGATTCGAAAAGACAGAAGATCATTAAGAAAGGAACGGAAGGCAAGAAGAAGCACTAATGATCTGCGACTGTTGATTTAGGAGCCTGGCATATGCGCCATAGAAGCATACTTTTTCTTTTGGGTTTTTCACAAAACAAAGTTGGTGTTTATCTGGCAGTTTGGGGATTCTGTCTAGAACAAAACTGATTTGCGTGACCTACCCTCTTGTATATACGTGACCGATTTCTATATTTAAAAAGTTCATTGAAATTTAACTACCTCCGTTGTAAAACTACATCCTATTCATTGACTAACCGTAACGCCTCCGCTCCAAGCTACTTGAAATAGTTGGACCTCCGCTAAAGAAGGGGTGTAGACGTCCACCAACTATAGCTACAGCCCAGATCCAGGTGCTAACAGTTTCGACTTACAACTCGTCATGATCAGCGGTTTGTTTCTCAGTCTCGACCTCAGCCTCGGCCTCGGTGACGACGACCCCTTCTGGGAGCTTGCTCTTAGAACCTTCGCCCAAACGAATAGCGTCAACCCAGGACTCAAGACGGGCCAGACTGTAGTCCGCTTTTTCCGATGGGTCGTACCTCCGCCACCAGCCTCTGCGTCCGTTCAACGCGATGATCTCCACTGACTTGCTATCCTCAGAAAGACCGAGCCCAGCCCGCAGAGTTGCGGCCCCGCTGTTAATAGCTGGGACACTGTAGAACGGGAAGAGGTGGGCCTGGCGCACCGCATGCTTATGTACAATCTCAGATAAACTGACAACGGCCTCCTTCGCGGAGCTGGGAATGTCGGCGTCAGCTTCGGTGGATTCTGGAAGAAGAGCCAAAATACAAGTGCCGGATTTGGGTGTTAGACAGGCAGACTCCAGCGCTTCCACAGTAGGAAGGGAAGCAATAGGGGGTGCCTGGATGGGAACTTGTGCGGGCTTCGATTCCTGCGCATTGTCGGGGACAACTTTGGGGTCAGGAGACTCAGTTGGCTTCAAGTTCTCTGCTTCATCATCTAGAACCGTTGTAGATTTAGAACGTGCGGACGATGACTTAGATGGCTTTGAGGACTTGGACTTGGAACTTGTGGCAGAGGGAGCAGCGTTGGGGGCCGCGACTTGGCTGAGGAACTCCACCATTGGCTTCTTTTTGAGCTCGCCATCATACGCAATATGTTCCTGCTCGCCTCCGGGGAGGAGGACGAGTTTGGGGAATTCCTCAATACCAAATCTCTCTACAGCATCGGACTCCTTGCTACGAATTTGGGCAACCTTGATTGATCCAAGGAAGTCAATCGCAAGGGCTCGGATGAGAGCGCTCGTGGTGCCTTTCTCGGTGAAAAGAATAGCCTTCGGGGATTCTTCGTTTTCAGAGAGCCACTTGTCCAGATCCTTGTCCGTAACCCTCTTCACATGGTTTGGGATGCGGTCCACTACCGCATCCACTATAGCTTTGGCGGTCCTCTGGCCCTGGTAATCTTCCACCCTTGGTGCGCCAGGTTTCTTGGAAGGTGTCACGATCTTGAGGGTCGGGAAGCCCTGTATACCCAACCGGCCACACAGGGGTTTATTTTCGTCATCATCACAGTTGACGGCGGCAACGTTGGCCAAACCGTTCAAGTTCTTGGCTGCTTTCTCGTAGGCAGGCTTCAGGTTCTGGCAGTGGCCACACCAGGGAGCGTAGAATCTGGTGTAAAGGGACACATATTAGGAATTGGCGATAATGGTAGGAGGGAGAATAGGGCGCTTACTCTACGATCTGTAAGATGGTTAACACTATTGTTAGCATTGATAGTCAGTAACAGTTCACCTTACCGATGCATGATTGGACTTGGCAATCAGCCGATCATAAGACTTTTGATCCACCTGCAGCACAGGCGACTTTTTAGTGTACAACCCATCAGCGTTGACTGGGAGGGCTGTAAGAAGTGACGCGACAAGAAGTAGTGCAGAGCTTGGCTGCCACATCTTGAATTTAAAAGCGAGAGCCTTCCTTTGGGATTAACTTTTTTTTTTTTTTTTGTTTTTGTTTGATTGAAGGATATACTATGACTGGTGTTTATAGTAAGCAATAGGTGAAAAACACCCCAGTAAGAGAGGAAACAGTATTTATGGTTAGTCAGACGTTGAAAGAAGAAGCAATGAAGCAATGTGTCCTAAAGACGCGCTCTTGGCATGTGACGGGGGAAGCTTCCGCTCCGCCCCATAAATACAGTTACTTAATGATTTAATACAAAAGTGTGACGTGGGGGTGCAGTCAGTCAACCCCCATGCCCTCTCAGAAACCCTTCGCCTTTCATGGGAACTTGAGAAGTTGCTTAGGACCGCTTCGCCTATACTTTGAAAATGAAATTTAATTTTATCAATGCTTACTAACTCTCTTCTGCGTTCGTGAAAAGAAGCTATATAGACCACCCCCACGTTCACAATGGCAGTGGGCATGGTTGACACAACAGCAACTACTCAGGGCCGTGAGGCTCTGGGAATGTCCATGTTGCCACGAGAGATTTTCTGGATGATCTTGAACTATCTCAGTCCTAGAGACATCGTCCGTTGCCGCCGTGTTTCCCAATCTTGGAGTCAGAGCTTCGGAAACCCCGCAAATCTTATCCCACTCGTTAGGACGTTCTTTCCTTTGGCGAAAGAGGTTAGGGAGCTTCATGGTAAAGATCTTGAATGCATGCTGGAGACTACAGAAGACGATATCTATTGGTGTAGGCTCTTCGATCAGCTTGCCTCTAGGTATGATCATCTTAGCCAAGGGAAACCCAAATCTATCCAGAAGCACAAACTTTGTGATGACTTCGGCATATCTGGGGAAAGAGAATGGTTCCACGTGCAACCATGGGATAATCATGCTAGTCACCTCATGCAGCGCGTTGATTGCCCGTTCCCAGAGTCGTTTTGGTCGTATGAGGATGGTCTGATAGTTTATCCGAGCGCAGATCACTCATGCCTTGTGCTCTTGGACCTAGACAGTGACAGGAAATTTATGGTTCCTTTCATTATCACAGGCAAAGTGATTCGCAGAACTCGACTACAGAAAAGAGTTCTTGTTGTGGAGTGGGCGGAACCCAAGGCCTTCCATTGGTTAAATGACAGTGACGGAGTGCATCGCCACTTTGCTTCATCATTTGACGTGACAGAGGCTGCTAGTGGATGGAACATCAAGTTTCGAAATGAGTGGAAGATCATGTTTCTTGGTCACCCACTCAGTGAGAGGGATCGCTTCTATTCCACTCACAGCGAGACTCATTATGCCATCTATATTTGGCAGCCCAATCGCAGTTTGTACACTGCAGATGACGATGCTCCGATCGAGTCGCTATCTATCTGGGATATCTCAAAACCATCAGACTATCGGCCTTCCTTGGACCCAACCGGACGTCTGCGAGAAGCTGGCCAAGACAATGGTCCGTCTATTATTACGCGTTTTGGTTTCAGGGAACTAGGGTTCTACTCTGTCAGGCAGCGGGGGTTCCCGGGCGTGCAATGCTTAAACATTAGTGAGGACAGCCAATCTATAGATATCGTCGAAAACTTGTGTACAGGGCCAGTCGATCGCCTGGTTGCGCCGACCGATTGGACATCACAGGTGCAAATTACTAGCATTCCAATCTCCGGCGAGGGGCCTTGCTGGAGGCGGTTCGACGCTCAAGTGCTTCCTCCCTACCGTGGAAACAATAGTCTACAAACAAAACCTCTTACCTTTGCCATCTGCGATGAGCCATGGTATGCTGTCGTCTCTGAGGCATATGATGAGAAGGCCAAGGTTAGATTCTGCCTCCATTTGTCACCTACCACGTGGCCGTTTGATTTGAAAATGTTTCTGAGCATCCGAACTCCATCGTCAAGTAAAACATTGAAGCATGAGGAGGTTTTCGAGCTCATAGGGAAAGGAAGGATTTGCGGAAATGAAAGGCACTTGGTTGGTGAGAATGCAAACCGCGAACTTGTCATCTATAGATTTGATAAGTAAGAAAGAAAGAAATAAAAAATAGGAAAAAGTCTATATTTGAAACGGGTGACCATGTTACGTATCTGTTGTAGACATCGAGTCGAATGATTATCGTTGGGGGTTCAAGTACCCAGTCTACTACCGAACATCTATCATGAAAATAGAGAAGGAAAAGCACTAGCAGTTCAACGGTGAGTCTTTAAGTATATATTTGTTAAAGCAAGAATGCCTCATGGTCTCTAAGGAAAGAATATACCTCCTACTGTGACCATTATGTAGGACTGGCTCACTATCTGGGGGGATACCATATTTTTGAACATTTCCTTCCTGCACCATATCAGCTGAAAGAAGTGAGCAAAGATACATGTTTCTGGAGATAACGTCGCGGGCCAAATGGAAAGTTTAGAAGATGACAATACCATGTAGGCCGAGGACTACCACAGCTTCCTGAACGATGAACAAAGAATTCGGTGGTTGCCTTCAGCTCATACACCACACTGGGCCCCTGCATTACACCAGGTGCAATCTTTGTACAGTGGGAGGAATCATAGAGCATGGATAGCCCGGATTGGCATTTGGCTTGGTGCTGAATCCAGACTTTGACTATATGTGTGCTTTGGTCCCTTGTGTACGACCCATGACCTACTGGAAGTAACATAAAATGCAAATATCTGACATCTAACTAGTTCTGCCGGATCTACTTTTTAACCGCGCAAACCACCGTCTCACTACCGTCTTGGACTTTGACTTCGCACACATAGGAGCCCCGTTCCTGAGTTCCTCTTCTCATTTTGAGACCTAGATGGCCTCCTTCCCGGAAGTGTAGAACCTCTGGGTCCTCTTCGTGAATATATGCTGGATGGATTTCCAGAGCGTCACCACAAAAGAATTGATGCTAAATGAAAATTGGCACGAGCATGGGATGCCGCTTCGAGGCCAAGCCCTCTACTATCCCTAACGCAGGCGATGTTGCGGACATATCGTGGTTCTCACAGGATTTATGTCAAGCCTCTTAGTTTATGGATCAGTTCTTGGAGAAAAAGACGCTGAAGATGCTGGCGAAGCTCAGGGATGGCAATGCAAGGAATCTGGAGATGTATTTGAAGCGGTGGAGGTTTAAGTGAAGTATCTATTCAGCTATGTCAATCTCGTATTGTAGATAGTTGACACTTTGATTGCTTGTATATGATTAACAATTTGATGCTCTTCAATAATAACAGAATGCCTTCTTAGTATCTATTCAAAACTTAGCAAGCATCAGATGCTGTAAGATTCCATGTAAATCCTCCGAGGTTTGACTAACGCATCTGCAACAGACATTCTTGTTCAAGAGAAAGTCTGAAGGTACTGCATAGTAAATTAAATACTGTCTACATGAAGGCATTTATCATACTAGATTCTGCTAAAGCACCGAGGAACTATATTCTTCTTGGGGAGATAATCTTGGCTAATCTTGATTTGGAGTGTAGTGTATATCCATACTCAATGAAGAGTCAAATATCTGCAATTTAATATGGCGCAAGTCATATTTTCCTTCATAATAAGAACCGAATACAACGGTATTGATATGCATCATCGATCATACCTCAACTGGGGGAGCTCACGCACCTTGTAATAAGAAGATAGGGGGCAGAAGTCACTCCTCGTAGTGAAACTTACAGCCAACACACGCCCTGATCCCACACCCCGGGCAGCAAAGAATGTAGATGGGCATCCACCGGTGGCACATTTCACATTCCGATGATCCAAATTCCTTGTTCCAATAACCCAGATGACGACAATGCTCTGGGTTCACCCGGACAGTTGCTGCAGGCTCTGCTCCGGGAAACTCTAGCCGGAGAGTCTCTAGCCAGCCGCAGAAGGACTCCATCACAAGACCTCTGAGCTCGGTGTGAACATCTTCTTCCGTATATCGACCGCTAGGATGATTTAGTTTCTCCCTGAAGTGTGGGATTAAAGGATCGAAGAGTGAACGTGAGCTTGGTGAGGATCCATTGGTGGGCATGGCTTGTGAGGTCGCGTTGTCGCCATTAGAGCAGACTTCTCCTTCGTCGCTAAAACTATGAAAAGTTTCATTTTTCTCTGAATCTGACTCCTCTCCAGAGATAACCCCTGTTTCATCCACCTGGTCAACTGGTTCTCCAATGCTCGCCATGTCAAGCAGATCTTCACCGTCAGAGAAAGGGGCCTGTCGTGCGCTTTCGTATTCGGCCTGGGTTTGTTGCGTCGAGGTAATTGAGAAGGTGGGACCGTCCTCTTCCTTCTCTCCCTCTTGGTCGTTTCCTCCATATCCATCGCGTCCACCACATTTTTCGTAACCTTTTTTTCCTGAATATCCCCCATCTTCATAGTATTCTTCATACCCTTCGTCTTCTTCCTGCTCTTCATACTCCTCTCCACCCTCGTATCCCTCGTATTCTCCCTCGCCTTCGTACTCTTCACCTTCCTCACACTGTTCATTTTCTTCGTTACAAACTTCTTCCTCAGACTCAGAACGTGCGTTGGTGCCAGCCATACTGCCCTCCTCAGCGTAACCCTCCTGTTTGTCTTCTTCATCAAACACCACGCCTCTCTCCGTCTGGTCCTCATCACGCATTACATTGGCACGCATAGCCTCCCTCGTTCTATCCTGTCTCATCATTTCCTCAGTCTCCGGATCATATGTCCAAGTATAACTCGAAATATCCGGGTCCCCTTCATACGCCTCCCACTGCTCGCACTCCCGCCTCAGTTGCTCTCCATACTCGCGCTCCCTTTCACATCGCCTGATCTCCTCCTGCGATTCCGGAGAATAAGGATCCATATGGACGCTATTTGCATAACTAAACATATACCGTCCGCTCATACTCCGTAGGGCAGACAAATCAGGACTCGAAGCCGCCCATCCCCAAGAAGAGGAAGTGTCCTGTTTAGAGAGGCTGATGGCCTCTTCTCTAAGACTACGTCTGCTCCGCAGTTCTGCGTCGTGCTTTCCCCGACGGCTACTATCGCGGAGGATTTCGACGGCTTGTTGAATCTTCAAATACATGATCCGGTCAGCGTAAATTGAGTCAAGTAACTGAAGGGTAGGGTGATATATGAGAGGAACATGTGAAAGGAACAGAGCGTTGTGATTGCACTGTACCTTCTGGAACTCGAGGTAACCATCATCCGCACCTGTCTTGTCGGGGTGGTACTTTAGAGCAAGTCTTTTGTAGGCACTGTTGATGTCCTTCAAGTCTGCATTGGGAGTTATGCCCAGAATCTCGTAGCAGTTCATCGTAGTTCTTCTGATTGTGGAGGTCATGGAGGGTGATATCTCTTGGTATATGTTGGGCTTTGGGGTTGAGGTACTTTTCTAGCCTGCGAGAACCGTTGTTCGAGGTAGGCAGAATGAGATATTGAGAGATGTATGTGAATTTCAGGAAGGGGAAATGAAGGCCTTGCTTGAGAGGAAAGCTCTATTTAATGGTAGAGTATATTCACCAACTCTATTCGAGTAGACTGGAAAAGATGAATGGAAAGTCTGCGGCTTAGTTATAGTGAAGCAAAAGAGTCACTGTTTGCATGTAAGACAAGTAGTGCACTTTCCGTTTGATTCACATCGTTTGTTGTCACGGTTGTTGCCAGTCTCAGACCTGGGGATATCATGTGCCCAGTCCCAGAAAAGCACCGTCTTGTACAAGAAACGGTGAATTCAATGAAACTGCAATATCAGAGGCGGTAAAATGATAATAGGCAGCGAACGAAGGGGGCGGAAAAATTAGAAACAAAAGTAATGAGAAAAAAGTTACAATACTTGGCCAGGAGGGAAACAAGACAAAAGAAAGATGGATAGACTGATTTACAGGCTGATAAAAATCTAGCTAGGTATTTAAGAGTAAGTCTACACACATGTCGACTCCTTCCCACTGAAGCATCATGAAAGCTTCTACATGTCAGCACTGGCGGTGGCACCAGTGATAATTTCAACCAGTTCACCGGTAATGGCGGCTTGACGCTGACGGTTGTACAGAATCTGGAACCTGCAGGACATTAGATTTTGGATCCCAGTTTATGTATTGAGTAATACTCACTTGTTGATCATCTCACCAGCGTTCTTCGAGGCGTTCTGTAAAATAAATGGTTGGTTAGTCTAGGTCAAGGAGCACTTCAACTGTTCAGGTGATACTTGCCTCCATTGCATTACGACGAGCCTATAGATCGACGAGTTAGTAATGATTCGAATATCCACACTATATCGGTAATCAACTTACAGAAATCTCACAAGCGTGGCCTTCAGCCATAGCCCAGAACAGGCTGTTGGCAAGAGCATATTCACGGAGGTTGGCAAGAGCCTGGTCGTCAATCTCGAAGGAGGAGATGTTGGCTTTGGAAGAAAATTCAGCATACTAGACTTCTATATGAGCGAGAAGACGGTTAAAAAACACTAACCGGACTTGGTGATGGCCTCCTCGGAGTAAGCCTCAACAGTGGCGGGCTCGTAGCTCTGGGCGTTGATCCACTTGTTGTAGATGATCTTAACGCTGGCGTAGTCGGCGGGCAGCAGAGCAATCTGGTCGGCAACGGCCTGGGCATCAGCGAAGGTGGGAATGTCCTTGCAGACGTTGGCGAAGCTCAGGACGAGAGCGTTGGGGTTGGTTCTGGAGAGCTGAGCCTTGGCCTTCTCACCAAGAACCACGATGTCGGCGTCGGTGTGTCCCTGGAGGATACGGCGGGTAGCCTTGCTCAGACCGGAGTGGATACCACCGCAAAGACCCTTGTCGGAGCTGGCGACGACGAGCAAAGTCTTCTTGTCTTCGAGGGGCTTGGTCTCGGCCTTCTCGAAAACGGTGTTGGAGGTCTCACCGTAAGTGCGAGACTCATCCATGGCCTTCTGAGCGCGGGTAAGACGGGTAGAAGCAATGACCTTCATGGTGTTGGTGATCTTTTCAATGTTCTTAATGGACTTAAGACGGCCCTCGATCTCACGCAGAGTCGCGAAGTTGGCGGCATTGGGAGGAGCAGTGCTTCACAAAGGAATTAGTAACTGGCTACCGTATTGAACGCAATCATCCTAGAATCCCAAGGTTTTCTCTTTTCTTCGCGGATGATTGGAGGTCTATTTTGGAAGGTGCCCAGGTGGGTGTGAAGAGGTCCGGAAGAGAACTCACCGGGTGACAACAGCACTACCGGCCCTGACGGCCGGGCGAACAGCACGAGAGAACATTATGACGTCGGACCGTGAGGTCAAGATATAATGACCAGCGATGGAAAGCTGCAGAGGGAAGAGCCGCGAGGGTGGGTAGTGAGACCTCTGCTTTAGCGGGAAGAGAAGACGTTGACTTGGACTCCTGTTTCTGTTCGTCCGACAGCCGGCAGAACGGGAACAAAGCCGCACTATGCCTGAACGGGAAGGTTGTCGGGGAGACCTGAAAAGCCAGATGCGCAGTACGCACAAACCTTTAACCCGAAAATCCCGGCATTCCTCCTCAGGCATGCAGGCATCGACACTCAGCCAGCCTCGGAGCAGGTTGTGTCAATGACGCTGTGTTTTGGGTTGGTCGCCTCAGGCAGTCGCCTGCCTCGCAACCAGACTGGCTGGCGGTCCGGAGAAACGTGAGAGATCGCCTCAGGCCCCAAAAGACGGCCTCGTTTTCCATTGCATTCCTTTCTTTCCTCTCTTTTTCCTCTCAGCTTGTCAGCCCTTTCCCTTTCTTGTCTCACTCTTCTCATTATTGCCACCTCTTCCCCCTCTTCAGTCAATGTATTTACTCTTCTCCTGACATCTGCTCTCCTCTCAACCTTTCCATTGGCCAGATTCTCTCTGACTTCATCCTTCTGTCAAGCACCAGTCTTACTCTTCCGACTGGGCAAGTCCGTTCCGGTTTACAGGTTTCCCTGTCGAACTCACCTGTACGCTCCGTTCTTTAACAAACGCTTGCCCATTCACTCGTATCCAAGCATCATGAGCTCCTCAGAGGACGATACCCCACTTGTGAAAGCAAACGGCCGATCTACTGGTGAGTTCTCCTACATCCTTCGGGTCTAGCGACAGCCGGTTTGCGGTTTTCGCATCACCAGAAATCCTCTCGCCCTTGAATGCGATCTGAGATTCGCTCCTATTGAACTTGGATATATGTCATGGATAGGTTTTTCTTACATATAATCTCATCTAGTTACCCCTAACGTGACCATGGGCGATGCGACAGAGACAAACGGCGATGTCAAACCTGGCATCTCAAACCGTTTCGGACCCGTACAGAAGGACGATGATGTTCAGATGGCGGATGCGGAAGCTCAGGACAACGGCGCCCTCAGCAAAAGAAAAGCGCGAACCAGTGTTGGTCAAAGAAAATCCTACGCGGAACCAGAGAGCAGTGAAGAGGATGATCAGCCCTTGGTACGCCAGAACCAGCCCGCGCCATTCCCTACGTTAAACCCCTTCCTTTGCGGCGCTGTCAGTGTTAGTTTCAGCAGCTGACTATTCGACAGAGCAAGCGCCGTCGCACTTCTGTGAAGCATGAAGATCCGGAAACGGATGAAGATGTACCTTTAGCGCTTAACGGGAGAAAGCTGCCAAAGGCTGCAGAGACTTCAATTGTCGAAGAGTCCGACTCGGATGTTCCCATCGAAAGGAAACTTGCTTCTCAGAAGAAGAGAATTCAACAGAAGGCAGAAAAAGACGCCCAAGCTAGTCGCAAACAAGCGTCCGCGAAGGCGGCAGCGACCAAAAAGCTGACCAACGGCATCAAAAAGGAGCCAGTCGATGATAAAAAGCTTGTGAAGAGAGCGTCTACAGCAAAGGTAAAGACAGAACCGAAGTCTGCGCAGTCTACCCCCGCAAAGAAAGGGAGTGCGAAAGCTACGCCAGTGAAAAAGGAAGCGAGCGAAGAGGCCGAGGAAGGCGAGGAAGAAGAGTATAGGTGGTGGGAAGATCCTACGAAGGGTGATGGAACGATAAAGTGGACTACCCTCGAACACAACGGCGTCGTCTTCCCCCCACCGTACGAACCCCTACCAAAGGATGTCAAATTAAAATATGATGGTGTTCCAGTCAATCTTCACCCTGATGCGGAAGAGGTGGCAGGCTTCTTTGGAAGCATGTTGAATGCGACTCAGCATGTTGAAAACCCTACTTTCCAGAAGAATTTCTTCATGGATTTCAAAGATATTCTTAAAAAGACAGGCGGCGCAACAGACTCCAAGGGTAACAAGGTCGATATCAAGGACTTCTCCAAGTGCGACTTCCAGCCAATCTTCGCATACTATGACATGAAGCGTCAAGAGAAGAAGAACCTACCCCCAGCTGAGAAGAAGCGCCTGAAGGCTGAAAAAGATGCCGAAGAAGCCCCGTATATGTACTGCATGTGGGACGGCCGAAAGCAGAAGGTCGGAAACTTCCGTGTTGAACCCCCTTCTCTTTTCCGTGGCCGTGGTGAGCACCCCAAGACGGGACGTGTTAAGTCTAGGGTTCAGCCTGAGCAGATCACCATCAACATCGGAAAGGACGCTCCTGTACCTCCACCGCCGGAGGGCCACCGTTGGAAAGAAGTCAAGCACGATCAAGAGGGCACGTGGCTTGCTATGTGGCAAGAGAACATCAATGGCAATTACAAATATGTGATGCTTGCCGCGAACTCCGATGTTAAGGGCCAGAGCGATTACAAGAAGTTCGAAAAGGCTCGCGAACTGAAACATCACATTGATAAAATTCGCAAGGACTACAAGAAGAATATGAAGAACGAGTTGATGGTGGAGAGACAGAAAGCCACGGCTGTCTACTTGATAGATCAGTTTGCCCTTCGTGCTGGTAATGAAAAGGGTGAAGACGAAGCGGAAACAGTTGGCTGTTGCTCCTTGAAGTACGAGAACGTCACTCTCAAGCCACCAAACAAGGTTATCTTCGACTTCTTGGGTAAGGACAGTATCCGATTCTATGACGAAGTCGAGGTCGATACCCAGGTCTTCAAAAACCTGAAGATCTTCAAGAAAAGCCCTAAGAAAGAAGGCGATGAGATCTTTGATCGGTTAACGGTAGGTTACCCTGCCTGCGTTTGTCTTTTTAAAATGCCCGCTGACATCCAAATTATGTAGACATCTGCGCTCAACAAGCACCTTTCGAACTATATGCAGGGCTTGACGGCGAAAGTTTTCCGTACCTACAACGCTTCACACACAATGAGTACCCTGCTCAGGGAGATGAAAGCGACCGGTACCATTGCAGAGAAGGTCAAGGCGTACAACGATGCCAACCGTCAAGTAGCTATTCTCTGTAACCACAAGCGAACTGTGACTGCATCTCACGCTAATCAAATGGAGAAGATGGGTGAGAGGGTAAGCATCACATACACGATCTAGATCTTAGCCTCCGAGAGTGCTGACGATTTCCACTTCCACTGCGCAGATAAAAGGTCTCCGTTACCAAAGGTGGCGCCTCAAGCAGCAGATGCTTGATCTAGAGCCTAGTCTTAAGAAAAAGAAGGGGGCTAAATTCTTCGAAATGGATGAGGATATTGACATGGAGTGGATCAAGGAGCACCAGGCTTTCTTACTCGAAGAACAACGCCAAAAGATTCAGAAGAAGTTCGACAAGGATAACGAGAAGCTTGCGGCTGAAGGGGAGAAGGAAATGAAGGCCAAAGAACTGGAAAATCGGCTGGAAGTGGTCAAAGACATGGAAAAGAAGTTCAACAAAGAGAACAAGACAGGAAAAGTGGAAGCTGAAGGCAAAGGCCCCACAGTCGACAAGCTTGAGAACGCCATCCAGAAACTTGAACAGCGTATTGAGACCATGGAATTGCAGGCTCAGGACAAGGAAGACAACAAAGAAGTGGCCCTCGGAACGTCCAAAATTGTAAGTTTCCCCTGCCCCGGGCTCGCCTCGATAGGCTGTCTAACACCGTGCAGAACTATATCGACCCTCGTCTCACGGTCGTTTTCAGCAAGAAGTTCAACGTCCCAATCGAGAAATTCTTCTCCAAGTCGTTGCGTGAGAAGTTCGAGTGGGCTATCAAGTCCGTTGAGGAGGATTGGGAGTTCTAGATTTTGCATTCCCAAGCAGAACTCACGAAAGTGCGAATTTGAAGTTTCTACACGGCTTTGCATCTCGTTATCTCCGTACCCTTTATATTTTTAGTTGGTTCTATTCCCTTCTCGGCCACCCTTGTGGCTGATAGAAGGGCTGTGATATATGTCGCATATTATGGTTTCGATATTGCCTTTTATCTTTCTGAGGTTAATTTCCAAAGCAAATGCGCTTTTTTGGGATACGCTTGCAAAGGCCACATACATCTGTGCTATACTTGCTTCTATCATTGCTTCGCTCTGTTGTATGTACAGCATCTCTTCAGACTCGTCAACAAGAGAAGAACTAAGAGAGAGAGAGAGAAGAACGGGAATAGAAAAGAGGAAGCATTACCATATACCAAGCAATACACAGGTCTGCAGACCTGAAGACTCATCAAGATGGATAGAGCTTAGCAGCGACTTATGCAAAATACAATATTGTACATTGTCATCCCGTGCACTCCACTAAGCCACTACTAAAAACCAGAACACTGCAGAGCTCCTGGGATTAAGCAGCCTAAGCAGAAAGTGGACTAAATATGGGCTTAGTAGATTTCTTAACCCTGAATTCCGATGAGTACCCAAAGGCATGGTGACCACCAATATGCCTTTTGCTCCGGGAAAAAAGTCTCCAAGCCTGTTAAGTAGTTATCTTATCACAGTTTTCAACACTTTTATCTCCATTCACTTCCTGTGTGAACCAATCAATCTACTAACTAGTACATCCGTGTTTGAGTAGTTCATGGATTCCCTAAGGATGTTGACCTAATATTAGACCTCTTCTGTTGTTGGTTGATCTCCCATAGCAACACAACAGTCGACCATTCACTGCTTCGCTCTGCTACTTTACATCCACTGTTACGTTGCTTGAGCTACTACGGCTCTTCTTCCCTACACATGGTATGCGCATCTGCGTCAGTGTCCCATTACCTGGTGTCTCCCTCACTTTCGAGGCCAGGAATCCTAGGAAGCAGGCCGCCATTCTCACTTAACACTTGTACCAGAGTTCCAAATGCTGACGACCATGGAGTCACATCCCATGAAGTGCGATCTGGATGAGGGTCGCCTGAACGCCAAGTGTCGCGACCGAAAGTTTACCACGTTCCTGGACTTGAAGTTTGATTATCACACCGAGTTCGTAACCCGTCTACGCGAACATGCCCAGGTGACCAAGTACAGCTGGGGTGAACTTCAAACCTTCGAATCCAAGAGACGCTCCTGTGCTGAGAGATTCGTGGAAAAGTACGGCATGACATACTGGGGCGCGGAAACCCGCAAGATGTACCTGCTGCCAGATGCTTTCGACGAACCTGAATCTCTCTGTACCTACCCCGAGCGGAAAGATGAGTAAGTCGGGCTGCTGGAAACCCTCTTGTCAAGGTTCGTTATTTAGTTATGCTTACTGTTTATTAATCCACAGAATCATTCGCACGGTTGCTCTCTTGCTTGAAAGAAAGGCAAATAGTGCTATGAGGAACAAAGACAAACAGAACGCGATCGAGGTCAGTAATGAGCTATCTCCTACTGTCCACATAGTAGCTCACAAGACATTGCGGGATTATGAAATAGCTCGCCACACCCACTCGACGTACTTCTGCTTCTGTGCCACCGCTCTGGGGAAATTCACCCTACGCTACATCAACTTCAAGCCCGGAGCTTTTCAGATCTGCCGCGAACCAGACAAATGATGGGGACGACAAACTCAAGAGAAGGACATCCGACAGACATAAGGCGTCGACCAATTGGGGCATGGACGCCTCAGAATCCACTAGCCCAAAGCCTGGGATCTCAGCGCCGAGTGGTATACGCCCATTTAGCTCCATTTGGGGTGATTGCAAGGAGAACAATGGCAACAGTCTTCCCGAGCCAACAAGCCTGAAAACGGATTGGACCAGTGCTAACCATAAGACAAGCGCAACTGATGACATGGTGAGTAATCTAGAGGGAAACTACCCGAATGATACCAAGTTCTTGGTGGAGGCTTCGAACCAGGAAGGAATGGCTCCTGTCTGGGTGTCGTTTCAGAATTTCCCGTCCGCATCTTCGTTCTTGGAGCATATGGCTGCTCAATGTAGAGTCGATGAGTGGAGTCCGTCTCAACAGATTCTGGCGGAAAACTCGAACTGGCAGACTGGGCAACCGGTCCTTGCAGCTTCCGTCAGGTTTGAATGGTCAGGATTTGAAATTCGTGTCCGGCAGGGGGTCGATCACGACCTGACTATTGTTTTCCAAGAACTACAGAAGGCTTGGAAGGCTAAGGAACTCAATCTGGATGGTGGCTCAGTTCAGCAGTTCAGGGTTAAAGTGATGCTCCACGTTCGTTGATCTGTTATTGGCTTTTTGTTCGTTGGTTGAGGATTGATACGCGGGAAGTTGCAGTAAATTTGGCCATTCTTGGAGGAGGACACGAGATTGAAGAAATGGAAACAACAAAAGAGAGGGTATTGGGCACACGACAATGTTTCCGCATACATAGGCAGTTCAATGGAAGAAGACACTAGCGCAAGAACTACAGAAGGCTTGGTAGCTGCTCAGTATACGGTCGCTGCACGAACCATGGGCAGATCATCCTTTGGCCCATGGAACGAGATGCAAATCCCGACTGGGGTAATTATTGGGCCGGAGAATAATTAAGTCGTAATAAACTGACGTCAAGGTTTGCCCTTTGGTTCATTCCCACACAGATTACAGCGTAAGGCCGGAGTGAGTACTGAGTACTGAGTACTAAAGAAACTAAGAACTCACTCACGGGGATTCAATTGTCTTTACTATCAGTATTGGTCATTTCTATGGATCGAGCCGATTTCGAGGGAAGCGCCTTTCCCCCCCCACTCCTTTAACAGAGAGCTATTAAGAACCACCATTTGGAATTCTGAATCAATGTACCCGATTCCCCTTCAACCTTCGATTGAAGAGACCAATAGTTGTCGTAGTCGGTTTTCCTTCCATCCCGAGAGATTGGGTGAGACATTTCCCCCGAATTCTTCCCTTCTTTTTTTTTTTTTTTTTTTTTCTTTTTTCTTTCGTCCCTCGGGGGCATAATAGTAGAACATAATATATACCTATGGAGTGCATTATCTCCCATACCCCATAAACACCTCCACTGATCCCGGTCACTCTGGATAATATAGGAAATAAGCCGTCGATCCAATTTCACTCCCTGCGATGATCATACTCAATGGGGAGCCTTTTCTCTCGCTGTCGTTGAGCGAAGTTTTTTATTTTTTTTTTTTTATTTTTTTTAGAGTGTTCTGATATCAAGGAAGGGTTGATCATCATTGGTATTTGTGACGGTTGAACCCAAAAACTCTTATTTTTTTGGCTTTTGACTTTCTTCTATCCGTCCACTTAACTTTCCTCTTTTCCCTTTTTTTTTTCCTTTCCCCTTCCTCCCTTTGTCCGCTCCCCTCTCGTTTCTCACCTCCTCTCTTTACCCACTTAGACGCGGGACTATGATCGGACGGCGTCCCTGAAGAACGGAAGATGTCCCACAACGCGCGACTTGGCAGGGGAAGGAATGATGAATCACCTTTGTTTTGCCCCCCATCTTGGAGCGCTCTAAATTTGCAATCCCGAGAAAAGTCCCAACCCACCCGGCTGGCGAAATTTCTAGACGCAGACTAACGGAATTTGCTCGGTGTGGAGGATTGGAAACCTGGGATAGACCCTCCTCGTTTGCCTTGGTCTACGGAGTAGTATCCTCAGCCGCAACGCGAGTGATCATAAGTATAGATTATAGTGGGTGATTCGGCTATTCTCGCATATCAAACGTGGGGGGGGACTCATGTTAGGATGAGCTGCAAACCATCGTAAGTGTTTTACGTTTCATCCAGGACTGGATGGGGACGATTACATGATATCAGCAATTGAGTTTTTGCCGGTAGAGGGAAATGGTCGTGTAGACAACACTCGGGAATGGGGTTCAATTAAAGCAAAGCACGAGCGATATACTAGAGAGAATAAAAATACGCTTATGGAAACTGGCAAAAAAAAAAAAAAAATCCAACGGTGTCCATTGGGTGGGAGGGGAAAAAAATAACGGGGAAGAAGAGGATTCGTGAGTAGTAAGTAGTTTACTAGTCATGAGTAGTAGTAGTTTTAACAGTCACAGGACGAGCAGGTGATACGCCCCAATTCATCAAAGCGTCGTTAGTTCCAAATTGGTCGTTGCCCCAAAACCACTTTTGTCTCCTGCTCATCTCCTGCTGCTTCCCTTCAACTTCTCTCTTTTCTTTTCTTTATTTCTTTTATTGTCTGTGCTTCTCTCCGTCTGGCTCTTTCTTTCCCGCCCTTCTTTAATTTTAAATAGTGAAGGTAGAACTCTCTTCTTTGTTCTCCATATATTTTACGTTTATAACCCACTATATTATTCCTCGGCGCCTCTTATCTCTCCGTCTCAGGCTTCCCCTCATCGCACTTTCTCTCCCGTCACACTTCTGCCATTTATTCCCCTCCCCCTTTTCGCTGGCTCCCCGCATTCTTTGTTGGCTTAAAGCTTGCGTGTGGGGTTTGAGAACCGGCAATAACTGCTCAGAACAAAAAAAGCAGCAAACTGAATCACATTACCACGTTCGCGCGCCCTGATACAGTCCCCTCTCACATACCGCCATGGCGAGTGATCAGAGCAAAAAGCCAGCCGTGCTGATTGTTGGAGGACTCGGTATGTACAAGCGACAGATAATTCTGCGGCTCGTGGTGATGCAAGGGGGGTACATGAGCTAACCCAAACGTCTTGCGTTTCGCAGGATTCATCGGTCGTCATTTGGCACTTTACATACATGAAAATAACCTGGCCTCGGAAGTGAGACTTGTCGACAAAGTCCTTCCTCAGCTGGCTTGGTTAGCCCCTGAATTCCAGGAGGCTTGCTCCAAAGATAAGTTCGTTCAAGCGGACGCTAGCCGGGAACGTGAGTGAGCTCAACTTCTCGACTTCTGCACAGGCGATGATGTTCTATACTAACTCTCCCCGCGTTACCATCTAGAGCACTTCCCGCGTGTTTTCGATCGGGCCAACGGCGAACAATTTGACTACGTAATCAACTGTGGAGGCGAGACAAGGCACTCACAACCGGACGATGTATATGAGCTTCGCAATTACAACCTCACTGTGGCCTTAGCTCGTGAGGTGGCCCGCCGAGGAATCCGTTCTTATGTCGAATGCTCCACCGCTCACGTTTACAAGTCTGGATCATCACCACGGAAGGAGGATGACAAGCTCCAGCCATGGCATAAGCTGGCAAAGTGGAAGATGAAGGCTAGTGACGAAATTAGCAAAATCCCTGGCCTCAACTACTGCTTGCTGCGCCTACCACATGTTTACGGAGAATATTGCTCGGGCTTTTTCGCTATGGGAGTGTGCCTCGCGCGAGTACATCTTGAAATGGAAAAGGATCTAGAGCTTCTTTACACCGGAGACATCAAGATGAACACCCTTTACGTGAAAGATGCAGCCAGTGCCCTATGGAAGTCTGCCGAGTGGAGGGCAACCGCTCCGACGGATGGCTCGGCTCCCATTGCCTTCAACGTGGTCGACCACGGTAACACTCGTCAGCAGGATATTGCCGATGCGCTCTCTACCATATTTGGTCTCAAGTGCTCATTCCTAGGATCTCTGGTCTCGCAGCTTGCCAAGCTCAACCTCGACGATGTGATAGACGACATGAACGAGGAATGTCTGCAGGTCTGGGCTGAGTTGATGGAACAGAAAAAGATTGAGCGGCCAGGTCCGATCAGCCCGTTCCTCGAGAGGGATGTATTCAAGGACCAAGATATGTGGCTTGATGGCACGCTTTTTGAGAAGACAACCGGCTGGAAACCCACCCGGGAACGCTTCGACGCAGACGGCGTACGGGATATGGTGGAGAGCTACAAACGGATGGGCTGGTGGCCATAGGGCCTATCGTACACCGTGAAACCCTGACCATCCATTTTTTTTCAACACCTCCTCGCTTTGATCAAACTTGGCCCAAAGTCACAAAAGTATGATGGCATTCAATAATGACGACCCATTCACGACCGCTGCCGTACCTTCGCCTGCATTGACGACGGATATCTGCATTGGCAAAACCCACTCTATCTGAAATTTCGAGCGCATAGACCACCTCTCGCCCTTGTTAATCACCCACCTTGAGCCGCCAAATGTTGTCCTGTACTATGTATGGTCACCGCTCTACCTGTAATCTATAATATCCTTTCTCTGGTTCAATCAGGATCTGTTCTTGAGCGCCGGTATGTTCAGCTGGTTTTCTGATTCGCTTGTGTTAATGTGAACTATCCCATTTTTCTGATCATGGACATCCAGCACCTTTAGACTCCCACACCGCTTGCATGTGAATGACTTGAGCTTTGCCTTTCGCAGCTCATATTTTATTATTCTGGATTGGAGATACATGTTGCCAACAAGATATTGAATCACTCTTCTAGACTACTTTTTTTCCCCATATTTTACTACCTTCTTCGCAATCTATACTCTACCGTACCGATAATATGGGTTGGATTAGTCTTAAAAATAGAGCTCTCCACAGCCCCCTCTGTTGAGCATTCAACTAGTGTTATGGCTAGGGGATGCGGTCGTTTCAAGTTTATTTTCCTCGACCTATACAAAAATAGCGATTCCTCTGTGAAATGCTGTATGACCCAAGGCAATGTGGCCCCGTTCATCTAGTAATTCCCCGAAGGGTGAGAAAATTAGTGGGTATCGTTCTATCTAAACATAGACACTCTAGATTAAACTCGAACGTCGGCCGAGACTTTCCTTCCCGATCACCGAGTCTTCTACAACCCCAGCTGACACTCGTATTCTCAGAAATGGTATATTAAATATATTAATTATATGTATAAAGTGAACTACTAATAGTCTAGAGTATTGTAGCTGTATTTCAAATCCATTAGGATTATATCAGTAATAAATTTACGGTTTATGGTTACTGTACAGTATGTATTAGTAATCAGCTAGGTGATGATCAGTATAGATAGATAGATAGACAGATAGATTAATGCTATACAAGTTCGAGTCTCGACCAGTCTATCAGATAATACGGATTTGTCTGTATCGGTCTTCAGTAGAAACACTAGGCGCATCCAGTCACTGCTTTAGTATGCCAATTTACCACATATATTCTGGTACATATCCTATTATCATCGAGAAGTATTTTCTGCTCCGAACCCCATTCTGACATTCATGGGAATATCCTGCCTCGAGGTACTCAATGTCGGCACTTTTATTGAGTGTGTGTGTGTCTTACGAAGCCCGTCCGTAGCCATAGGATATGAGCGAGAATGGATATCAGTGATCTTGGCATCAATCAATATTGCTCTGCCTGGGTGTCGTTCTCAAGTCATTTGTCCTGTGGCTATCTTGTGGGATATGGATGACGGTGGAAGAAATGAGCTGATCTGGGGCTATAAACAGGCGTCTGCACACCTTAGGCAACTCAGTGGAGTATTCAGGTAGGGATGTGGATTGATTCACACAGGAGGTGAATGGAGATAATAGTGTTGAAAACCGAGAGAAGATACAGGAGAAGTAGAGCTAGTGTATGTATTGGGTACTACATGGAAGGAGTTCGTAGTATACTTTCCAAAGGGGGCACCGCTACGAAGCATCGAAAGGACGTACAGTAGTGTACATGAATCAAAAACCAATTGCGACTCGTTGCAGAGCCAGTAATGTGCTTATATAGTCATCTCATCATTAATAGTCAAAGTAGAATAACAGCACAATGTCTAGAAAGGGAGTCTTGAGCGAAGCCCCTCTAAGCATCTCCATATGAGACGCAGACATAGAAGCACGAACATGGAATTTTTCGTACAACTTGACCTTAAAATCATTGGACAGGTCACTGAGGTGTAGTATTTGTGCTCTGCCGTTACTCAGCCCCGAGACACTTCAGAGAGTTTTTGAGTTCCTTGATAGCTGTGTTGACATCATCAAAAGTCAAGGCGGACACAGCCCAACGAGCGTGCTTCTGAGCAAGAGCAATGGAATTATCGTCAACTGCTTGTGAACTTGCATAGCTAGATGAAGATGCTGTAGGCATTATAGGTGTAGGTGCATGGACAGGCTGAGGTGCTGGGCGTGGCATTACAGGAGCAGCTGCGGGAGGAGATCGCGCAGGCTGAGGAGGTGTGGCACTAGATTGGCTGTAGAAAGAACTAGGATCGCGAGAAACAGCTGGTGGGCTCGAAGGAGGCATTGTCGACGGTGGGGGAAAGGATTGAAAAGCGTCAGAAGCCCCTGGAGATTGGTGGGTTCCAACGCGTGTAGGCGTATCTGGAAGGGTAGGGACCGAGGTCGAAGACGACGTGAGTGTCGCGGGTGCTGAGGGGAGGCTCAGCGGTGCGCCTTGCTCCGTGTCGACGTCCATATCTTGAGTTGGACTACATGCGGCATCATGCGATGCCGCAGGTACTTCGGTGAAACCAGTTGGGGGCTGCGGTAAAGAGGGGGACGGTCCTGAAGGATGCGTAGAATCCTCGGGGACGTCTTCTACCGACGGCTGTCTCGATTGTGTGGGCGGCGATCCAACAATTGCCTGAACCTCAGGATCATCTTTCTGCACATTCAAGTCATCTCCCTCTATTTCATCTTCCTCTTTCATAACTGGGTTCGACTCGTTCGGGTCCTCTCCGGCCCTAATTGCTTTCGCAATCCTCACCGCATGATACTTGGCGAATTTGATTTTTGCAGCGGCCTCCGGCTCAAGACGATTCCATATCTGACAGAGTTCAAGGAACGTGGCAGCTGCTTGGAACGTATCAGCAGTTTGCCTGTAAATTATTAGTGATTATCCTCGAAAGGAAGGGCAAGAGCAACGAACTTGGTCACCTTGTTGGCCCTCATGGTTGCCTCTGCACGCCCAAAGATCTCCAAACCAAACTGCTCCACGTATGCATTTGCCGCGACGGCATCTGTCACCGTATCATTATCGGGGTTCTCATTTTTAAACTTGGGAACGCCGAGATATTAGTCTCTGGTCAACATCAGGGTTTAATGGGGGCATCGCTTTGGTATACCTTTTCCAGCTTATCGACGAGTTCTGTAGTGTATAGCTTCACTTCATCATCAGAGGTGTGTAGACCTTTCTCAATGATTTGGTTGACGATCCAGAAGTTGCCTGTAATCAGCCAAGGCCGCTTATCAGCTCGTAGTCCGTACGGGGTACAATCACACAACACTCACACCAATAGGCGACTACGGGCTTTACACGTTCAAGCTGCGCTGCTCTGACAGCAAAGCGCCCAATGTCCGCAGACTTCAGAGCAGCAGGAATGTTACTCGCCATGGAGGCTGCAAGGATAAGAATATCGTCTTTAAGGTGGGGAGACACAATGCACACAGCAAGCGGGATGACGTTGAAAGCTCTCGGAGGGGAATTCGGGGGCCCCGAGCCGAGGATTTAATTTTAATTTATGCGGAGTAAAGCAGGCTAACTCCATTTTGGCGGTCGCGACAAAAAAGTAGCCCCAAAGGTCTCCCCTATCTATAGATTAATTCTTATTTTTGATGTATTTATTTATTTATTTAATTTCTTCTGGCAGAAAGGTAAAAAAAAAAATAATGTTATCATTGTATCCGCTCTTCTACTCTAACATGCTATTAAATACGACGACCCAAGAAGCTCAACTAAGAGCGTTCAGAGCTTATTTATGCAGAATAAGAGATCAAGCATCTTCAAGTATCCACTCCCCAATTTCAACTCTCTCTTCAGCCAAAGCTTCCACCTCAAAGTGGTCCTCCACCTGCCCTCCAGGACCTCCAATCCTCTCAAGAACAATCCATATACCCCCACTCTCCTCTAGCCCTGGCTGCAAGTCAAAGTCCTCAACACGGACCCCCGATATGGCATCGCTGTGAGTTCCATCTTCTGAAGTCGCCAGGATCTGTTTGTATGGCCCTTGCCCGAGTTCCACTGTCATTAGCACGGGTGAGGGTCCAACAGGATGGCCCCCGATGATGGATTGCCTACTTCGGGTAATGAGCTTGATCCTCGTAAGCCGCGGCACTTGCAGAGAAGCCAGCATTCGGTCTCTCCCCGGAGGCAGTATGCCAATATCTGAAATGACCGTTCGTCGCCCTGCTGCTTCTGGTGGGAGCGGGCTCGTCTTGCAAGGAACTAAGGAGGATACCCAGAGCGTGAATCGGCCAAATTGATCTGGCGCGAATGTGGAGCAGACGATCGTATATGAGCCCGGTTCCAGAGCCTTCTTTTCCACAAGGGAACCACCACGGCGATAGTCACCACTATCAGCGATTATGTCGCGACTGCGTACTCGCGACACACGATTTCCATTGGACCAGAATAATTTAACATGGGTCGCGAGTTCCGTGTTTGGACATTCCAGGAGGAGTGAGACGTCTGTGTCGTTCTCTATCTCCAGCCTGAATTGGGGATTGAGTGCATATCTGGAAGATTCGGCATTCCCACCGGCCGTTGAAGGCGTCCAAGACCCTTGAATCTTCCTCACGCACATGTATTTGTCTTGAGCTTTTGCCATCCGTACAGGGGAGGTAGAGAAGGCAGATAAAGTAAAGTTTTGATTCAACGATGGCAGCGATTGCTCGGAGACCACGACTGTATAAGTTGTTCGGGGAGGCATCTCTAACCTCATGAGCGTATTCGGGGAATCCACATAGGGGCCACGATGTAGAGCCCCGTCACTCAAAGAGACCCGTTTGCCATCTGCGTTGAAGACATATATGCTTATAAAAGCCGACTCCTCATTTGCTTGGTATTCGTCAAGAGGTCGTTCTGGCTGCCCAGTTGTTCTGAAATGCTTGCCTAGCAGTAGCCAGACGATCCCAGCATTCTCAGTTGACACTGCGAACTGCGGATTATTCACAAAACAGCCGGCTACGCCTCTCCCGTCGTTAAGGTCCCACGTAAAGTGGACGTCTTCGCGGTACTTGAAAATCTCCGGGTTCCAATTCAGATAGAGGTTTTCAAAATGTTGAAGGAGCTTTTCGCAATCCATCCAGAAGGTACCCGGTTCAAATGAGGGCGGGTTATGGGGTAGATCCTGGGATGCAGCGAGGCTCCCGTTGTCTCCGGGAGCAGTATCTGCTCCAGCCCAAGGATTTTTCACGAGTAATTGACGGCGGCCTTTAGATTCCTTCATATCCAGTATGGCATAATCATGCTCACTCACGAGTCCCAGTTCTCTCTGTTCCCTCTCGGTGAGTTCACCGGTACCTATAGTCAAGAGAACATCTCCATGGTGAAAAGATCTGTAAAGCCGCTTCCATAGCTGGTCGCTGGTCACATCGTCATTATGGAGAAAGACTTGCTCGGGGATCCAACCTGTCAGTACCCAGAGATCTGTCCCGGAATTGCTTCCAGGAAAATCATAGCCTCCACGCAATTTCAGATACGCCTTCTCTACTAGCGCAGGCCATAGGAAATTGGGATTTTTCCGGTCAATCACGTGGAGTGATCTTGACGTTTTAGACGATGGCAAACGGTCGTCAATGACGACTTTCCGAAAGCACCCATTGAAATAAAAGCGGAATATATACTTGCCTGACGGTGAAGGCTGAGAGCTCCCTCGGCTAGGATATATCATTGGAAGAAAATGCTGCACCTATTAGTCACAGCGAACTATGCAGGTCAGCCGGAAAGGATCAACCTGCTTACAGTGCATTGGCCACGTTCTAACATTGATGTAGTAGCACAAAGGCTAGCGACGACAGAACAGTCCGTCAGCATATCCTGGACTAGGTCTGTTTTCCCTGGAACAGACATCACAGGAACCACGCTGGTATACACATCTTCCGTGTCTTTCGCGAGAAGCTCGGAAGGTCGTTTCCAACCATCAAAAACTTTCCTCTGCGGATAAGATAGATGAAGATCGGGTTTATCGCTGATATCGGTTAGAATATCCAGCAGTCATCTGAGTATGCATGCAACATTGACAATGCAGACCACCAGAACTTACGTAAACGGGTATTCACCATCCTCTCGTTTGAATTCGTCAGAGCTTGGGGAGGTGGACCATGGAGGGAATATGAAGCCATTCAACTTGGCTCCCTCTAGAAGAATGATCTCCTCCCGAGTGGTGAGCTTACGAGTAGATACGGGCAACCGTGGCTCTAGAACAGATTTGTCATGGACGCGGGCGGCAGCTTGCCAGTCCTGGGATTCTTTGATCTTTTCCGCTCTTGTGAGCCATTCTTTACACTTTGCATCCAATGCATGTTTATCTTTCTGGACGGATGCCAGATTCAATGCTTTCATATAGTGCTCAGCAGCATCAATGGCAGCTTCTAAAGCTTGCCTTTGAGAAGTAGCGGACGATACATCCCGCTCGGCTTTCTAGCCAGTGGTTAGTATCGTTATAAAAAAGAAAGAAAATAAGGTACAAGAATAAGAACATAAAAAAAGGAAAATAAAGAAAGAAAAAAAAGAAAAAAAAAGGGTCAAGTACCAGTGCCTGAGTAATAAAGGCCTTCTGGGTTGAGGCGTTCGGTCTAGACATACTGGCACGCGGGGCAATAGTAGCTTGATTGATGAGCGCCTGGGATCTTCAAACACCGTGACAATCCGAGATCTTCCCCGCGATAGGCATAACAGTTGAACTAGCGTCTATCCGACTAAACAGGACAATCAACTGTCAGACACCTTGCTTGTGACCCGTCCGAAAGGCCCCGTGGATTTTCCGAAGGCGCGACATCCGAGGTCGATCAAAATTTCCTTGTCAAGTTTTATGAAGACCCAATCAAGACTATGATGATTATCGCGAATGACAATGGAATGTAACTCATAAAGTTAACTTAGTCTCAATTCACTCGCAGTGGAATGGGGGGGGGTGGTCAAAATAACAAAAGTATGCTTGCTGGATTCATTCACTAGCGTGTCGGTGGGGAGGAACGGGAATTCGAAGGTCGGTGTTTGTCCAGGAATTGGTCTCCAAAACGAACCTCGGCTCATTTCGTCATGCGCAATCCAGAGCGCCGAGGTGCAACTGCCCTGGCCCTGCCGACTCTATCCTTCCCGCATTTTACGTTCAGGATGCCGGGACTGTGTAATCAGTCTCGAGGTTCTTCTTTTTTTTTTCTTTCTGTAGTTTTCTCCTCTATCCTTCCTTAAGCTTTCTCCATACTGTTGCTGCTTGGGAGCTGGGGTCTTTTCACCTTACTCGGCATTCAACTTTTCTATCAGTCGATCCGGTAAGCCTTCAGGCCGAACGCTAAACCCCCGAAATCGCACAGAGCCCTACCTCATTCGCCGGTCTTGGTTCTATCAATCTTCCTGCTTTTAAACTATCCTTTCTGGCGGAATTGGCAGACGAAGTTTAGCTCATCTTGCATAATGGCCGGCCAATCGAAACCCGCGCTCTCCCCTTGGGGTAGTGCTGTCGCAGGCGCAACTGGTGCTGTTCTTGCAAATGCTATCGTCTATCCACTCGACCTGTGCGTACATAGCCTTGCCAGTTGGGCTGCTGGCGTGGACAAAGACTGACTCGTTCCTGATATTTAGTGTCAAAACCAAACTTCAGGTCCAAGTGAAGAACGCACCTGAATCGAAGAGCGGAGATGTAGTACATTACGAGTCGACCCTAGATGCCATCAACAAGATTATGGAAAAAGAGGGAGTTGAAGGTTTATATTCCGGGATGGTCGGTTCTTTGATTGGTGTTGCTTCGACCAACTTTGCGTACTTCTACTGGTACAGCGTGGTTAGAAGCCTTTATATGGCATCAAAGAGCGTATCTAAGCCACCTGGAACCGCTATGGAGCTTACCCTTGGTGCTGTGTCGGGGGCTATCGCTCAGATCTTCACCATTCCAGTCGCTGTGATCACAACCAGGCAGCAGACACAGCCAAAGAATGAGAAGAAAGGCCTGATCGAGACCGGTAAGGAAGTCGTCAATAGCGAGGATGGCTGGTCCGGTCTGTGGAGAGGTCTCAAGGCCAGTTTGATCCTGGTTGTCAACCCGGCAATTACCTACGGTGCCTATCAACGTCTGAAGGATGTCCTTTTCAAAGGGAGGAACAATCTGAAGCCTTGGGAGGCTTTCCGTAAGTGGTATCAAGGCTCCATTTTTCTTCATCCAAAACTAATCCGTACCGCAGTCCTCGGTGCTCTTTCAAAGGCAATGGCCACAATTGCAACCCAGCCATTGATCGTGGCCAAGGTTGGTCTTCAGTCGCGGCCACCCCCTGGTCGCGAAGGCAAGCCCTTCAAGACCTTTGGTGAGGTTATGCGGTATATCATTCAGAACGAGGGTACGCTGTCCCTCTTTAAGGGTATTGGGCCACAAATTTTGAAGGGTCTGTTGGTGCAGGGCTTGTTGATGATGACAAAAGAGAGGTACGTGCCTTATTCGGTATCTGGATGTGTACTGGGACCTGAACTAACGCCTTGAAGGATGGAACTCATTTTCATCGTTCTCTTCGCATATTTGAAGAAGCTCAGAGAGCAGAAGCTAAAGAAAGTCGTCGATACTGCTGCGGCCAACGCTAAAACCAGCCTTCCGGCAACCCTGAAATAGACGTCGCTCCCACTTTCCTTCCACTATATACCAACTAGCTGGTCTTTTTGTTGTTGTCAATTGTCTTCTGTACGGCGTGCGGGTTTCGGATCTGTCAAATTTCTTACTTATGATTACCAGGCATAGTTTTTTCTGTATATTTTCCAACTATGATGTATAGAGCATGTCCTAGAGGATGGGCATAACCACAAGATAGATCTGCCGAATGCAAATCATCTAAAAGACCGCAGATACATGTTGGGCGATTGGTATACATAGTGGACGTCTTAGATCCAGGCTGATACGGATACTGGGCATGGGCAATAATATAGGTGCATTAAAGACATGTCTTCATTTCGTTTAGTTAGCAATCGAACGATGTTACATAATTGCAAAACATAACTAACTAGTTAATTAATTTCTTCGCGGTTGTGTAATGTAGTAAATATATATATGTTCAACTAGCCTGATTCCACCCGACCGCCCGGCTAGCCTTAAATAAATACATTCCTTCGGCAACAAGCTACAAACATAAGTTATCTCCGGAGTAGCGGTCACAATTATATTCCCACCATTCCACCCTTAACACAGCTCCGTAAAACCCCGACTACGAGGGGCATGAGCCGTCATGCGATGGCCGCCATGGGCTTCCGAATCGCAAGCCCGAGAACAACACGATGAACAAAACCAAAAGAACTGGAACAAATCCCTCAATGCGATCGACTGGGCCGCATTCACCGAACCCCGGACCCTGATTCCCACCCTGATCCTCACAACAGGCATCGTCGGCGCACTGCAGATCCACCGGCGATACCTGCGCCGTTTCCCGGACGCCGTTAGCATTTCGCCCTCATACTTCCGGAAGAGGACTATCCTAGGCCAAGTGACGAGCGTCGGCGACGGCGATGGTTTCAGACTATACCACACACCCGGAGGAAGACTGGCGGGATGGGGCTGGTTGCCTTGGAAGAGAGTTCCCACCGCGAAGAAGGACCTGAAGGATAAAACGGTGCGGTGATAATATATCTACTATTTTGTTCGAGGATAAGGGGGTCTAATGGGTTTATGTTTAGATCTCCGTTCGCTTGGCTGGTGTGGATGCGCCGGAACTCGCACATTTTGGTCGCCCAGAACAGCCTTATGCTCGGGAAGCTCATGAATGGTTGACGTCGTACGTCCTTAATCGCCGTGTTCGGGTCTTGGTGCATCGTCAGGACCAGTATCAGCGTGTGGTGGCCTCTGCGTATGTGCGACGGGTCTTCGACTTCCCGATTCCTTTTCGTCGTCGTGATGTCTCATATGAGATGTTGACACGTGGGTTGGCGACTGTGTATGAGGCGAAGGCGGGTTCTGAATTTGGAGGCCCTGAATTGGAACGGAAGTATAGGGAGGCGGAATCTATGGCTAAGCAGAAGGGAACGGGTCTGTGGAAGGGATATCGCCGCAATCGCAAAGGGTGGGAGAGTCCGCGTGAGTACAAGACTCGTATGGGGTTGGAGGAGCAGTCGCATGGTAATGGCAATTGAGGCAATTGAGAAAGAAGACAGATATGACTGTGTATATTAGAAGGTATGTGCCCATATGATTTGTCTGTATATTTGATAGCGATTTATTCTTATGACTGGACGATTGATATCTACGGGTACGGCACGGGTACACACATTCAGAAAGGCATAGCATGGCCAATCTAAGAACTGTATTTCCTTGCCTTTCGATCATGCTAGCATTATTAGGAGTATCTTAACACAAACAGCATGGCCTCATCAATGAGGGGTACATAACTATCTCGCATCATAGCCCTTGACAGGTCGTAGAAACGTTTGACGCCAAACCGAACATCGTAAAAATAGAGTACAGGGAGGTATCGAACAGTGGTATATTCAAATACAAGGAAATATTAGCAAAACCTCTTCTCTACTTCCGCAAAAAGCTGTGGGCTAATCTCATCACTGGTGTTGCCCTCAACACGCCATAGGCAGCCCTTGCGCTCGTAATGCTGGAGCAAGGGCTCGCTGGTTTCTTCGAATTTGCGAAGTCGTTGCTTCCATGTATCAATCGAGTCATCTTCTCTCTGAGTCAGAGGTTCCCCAGTAATATCGTCTTTTCCAGGAACCTTGGGGGCGTTGAAATCAGTGTTATATACTCTTCCGGATGGTTCGTGGACCCAGCGAGACGCTATCCGGGAGAGAATGACGGATGGAGGTGTAACAAGCTGGACAACGAAGTTGATAGGAACAAGTGTCTCTAAACTAGAAGCTTGAGCAGCGGTGCGCGGGAAACCGTCAAGGATGAATGAGGCGTTGGAGGCGATAGACGAGCTCGACGATGTTGAGAGCCAGCCCTTCGATTTAAATTCGGAAGATATAAGCTCGAGGATTAATGAATCGGGGACGAGGTTTCCTGCTTGCATTGCGGTCTCTGCTTTGAGCCCTGAACCCAGAAATTGTTAGGCGCAGTGTCTAAAGCGCATATGAATTGGCCCTGCTTACCCAGTGGTGACTTCTTCCGGACATTTTCTCGTAAGAGGTCTCCGGAACTGATCGACGCCAGTTGCGGAAACTTGGCAAGAAGTCTTTCTGTTTGGGTGCCTTTTCCAACACCAGGGGCGCCGATGAGGATGATACGAGCAGCCTTACTGAGCTGCTTAATCGCGAGCGTCATTTCACACTACTCTTTTGCGACTTGGACTGGCAATGGGTTTTGGGATTCGGAGCACCGGACTAAATGTTGAGCGGAGAGTGGAGGAGTGGAGAGGGATTGAAGAGTGCACGCGCTAGTTTATAATCATTCCGACATTATTTCGGCAAATGTAGGAAGCAAGGAAGGTAGGTATATTATGTACGTATGTGAAATTGGAGGGGATGAATGCTTCGTTGACCTTCAGGTCTGTACTCGGGATTATCTACTCAACAATTCGGATTTTACATCTAGCCGGGGAAGGAAGTCAAAACCCCACGGAATCTCGATGTTTTCCTGTTTAGGAAGTCGGTGAGCTGAGGGCCGGAGAGGTTTCCGACTCGGTACCTGAAAAGTACTCCATAAGGCAGAGTACTACGTAGTAATTGAAAGTATATCGACAGTTGGGGAAGGAACACAGTGCTTGCACGACCTTGATCCATTGGCGATAACCCTATCGAGATGCGATTGATTCACATGCATAACTCAGTATTATGTCCGTGTGTCCCATGGGCCCTCCACCGAATCCACTCATCTACTGTAATTCTTTCCCTCGGCTAGTCAAGGCAATCCACTTTATATCACGTGATACAAAAGCGCGTGCGGATCGCGTGGCGCGTCGGGAACGTGTTTAGTTCGGGCAGAGCATAGAGATCTAGTTGTCAAGGAACGCTGTGTATATGTCCTTGACTGACTTAGGAATTGCCACAGTGTGGGCTCAAAATGATTCGGCAAGACTTCCACAAAGTTGATCCGAAGAGAAGAGCAACCCTCGACCACAAGAAAAAGCAATTTGCTGCTCCAGTCTACAAACAACAAGATTATCCGCACCGCTTGAACTTTTATGATGTCCCGCCGACGGCAGAGATCACGCTCGAGCAATTCGAACAATGGGCTATTGATCGGTTGAGGAGTACGTGGACCCTGCCTTCTGATTGTCTGTTTAAACTTATTGACTGGTGCAGTCCTGGCCGAAATCGAGGCCTGTTCTTATAGAAATAAATCGCCCGTCGAGACAGAAGCACATATTACACCACTCCTCCAGAAGTATCTTCCACTATCCTCAAACACTTCCTCGTCGCTGGGTGCGGCCGATCAACGCTTGAAAAATGAACGACAAAAAGATCACTACTCGCATTTCATTCTTCGGCTGGCCTTCTCCGCCACGGAGGACCTCCGTCGTCGATTCGCGCGAGCAGAAACCATGCTTTTTAGGTTCCGGTTCCAAAAAGATGATTCAAGAGAGAAACGTGCTTTTATAGAGAGCCTTAATCTCGACTGGGAGCCTATTAGTGATGAGGAGAGGCGTGAGCTTTCCGAGCATCTTGTGAATGCGACACCGGGTTTGCGCCGTGTAGATGACGAATCTTGGTATAAGGTCGATTGGGAGAGAGTCCCAGAGCTGGTGGAGAGACGGTCTGTCTTCTTATATAGAGGCAAAGCGTATGTACCAGGAAGGGAGCAATTGAGCATGATTATTGCTGAATTCACGGCTCGGTTAGAGCGTTCTTTGGAGGTATGTGCTATCCTGCGCCATGCTCAGAGCAAAACCATTAACTATAACTAGCTCACGAGTCGAGCACTACCACGTTTGGACGAGGATGATCGTCTCACACCCATTTTGAACCACCTGTCTAAGAACTTTGGAAGTGCCGAGTCCGTATACTCCGAGGGTGAAGGATTTGTCGATGGCGCTCCAATCACCGCCAACAACATCGATCAGCTTTCCCAACATTTCCCACTCTGCATGCGCAGTCTACATATGTCACTGCGCAAGAACAACCATCTAAAGCATTACGGCCGGCTTCAATACACCCTCTTTTTGAAAGGAATAGGCTTATCATTAGAGGAGTGTATTGTTTTCTGGCGTCAATCATTCAAAGGCTTTACCGACGACGAATTCAATTCCCGGTACAAGTACAATATTCGCCACGCCTATGGCGATGTGGGTGGTGATGTCAACCGCAGAGGCCGCGGTTATCCTCCTTACTCATGCCAAAAGATCCTTGGTGACTCAAACCCAGGAGTTGGACAGACACACGGCTGCCCTTACCGTCATTTCTCTGTTGACAACCTCATTGGGCTTCTTCAGTCAACTGGAATTAGTGACAGAGAATTACTGCGTGGAGTGCGGGAAGACGTGGAGAAGACTCGCTATCATATCGCTTGCAACAGGGTGTTCGAGTGGACGCACAAGGCAGAGATCAAGCGAGTGAAAGAGGATGGTACCTGGAATCAGACGGATCTGGACACCATCGTCCACCCTAACACATACTTCAAGCGCAGTTATCTCCTCAAGCAGGTGGGGAAAGCGCCAAAGAAAGCTTAAAAGCTTGTTAAATGCACTTTACGAAGCTATGTGGTTGCTTTTGACTTTTCACTTTCACACAGTTGTATATAAGGTGTTGATGGATTCGGTTTTTGTTTTTGTGTTTTTTTTTTTTTTTTTTTTTTTTTTTTTTTTTTTTTTTTTTTTTTTTTTTTTTTTTTTTTTTTTTTTTTTTTTTTTTTTTTTTTTTTTTTTTTTCGTTACACCCAGGCAGTCTTTTCTTAGGTAGAAATCTACGTGTAAAACTAATCTGCATATCGCAATGCTTTCCCTCCTTTTTCCGCCGCTTTCATGCCACACAATCAAATGGCTAAGGAGGGGTCATGATGTGACCACAGCTGATTCCCAAATTATCCGAAAGGATCGGAACGACCTTTCAAATCCAGGTGCCCAGCAACGGGTCAGGTTACTCTTCACTCGATGCGAAAGAACAACTTCGTCATTGATATGGACGGAAGCTGCCAAAAATTCAAACGTATCGGCGATGTATAGATGAGAAAAAGAAAAAGAAAAAAGTTGGTTGCGGACGGATTTGGCCGAAATTTAAAGCACACTAGCGCGAGCGTACGGTTGCGCGTAGCCGCCTAACATGCTGCAACCTGGCCTTATGGCAACAACACAGGTTCACACAACATACTCCTAGTCCCCGCATAAGTCTCCGGACAAACAGCTGTTGGCGTTGCCCTTGTAGAGATCGGGTTATGGTACAGGATACTCTTTCATACTTTTATTTTTCTTAATCAACCGGGTTTCTTCTTTCAACCTTTGTTCGTTAGATACCCCTCTCATACGACGAAGCTACCGAGCCCCGTTGTTTGCCCGACAACATGGACTACGAAGCGTTGAAGGACCAATGGAGTGATGTCGAGGATCGCGATGGCATCAGACTGAGCTGGAACACGTTTCCAAGCTCACGCATGGTTAGTTTGGATGTCAGATATCGTGAGATCCTTTTGACTGAGTAGTGCATAGGAAGCATCTCGACTGGTCGTCCCTATTGGTGCTGTGTACACTCCGCTCAAGGACAAGCCAGACTCTCCATTGCTGCAATATGAACCGGTGACCTGCAAAGCACCTTGCCGGGCCGTTCTGAATCCTTATGCGTAGGAGATGCATTCCAGCATACAATTTTGTTTAGGGACTAACGACCCATAGCAATGTTGATGTCCGTGCCCGGATCTGGATATGTCCATTCTGCCTGATGCGCAACCCCCTCCCCCCTCACTACAAGGATATCACCGAGAGCACGATACCACCGGAGCTCCATCCTCTAAGCACGACTATCGAGTACCAATTGGCGCGCCCCGCCCCTACCCCTCCTATCTTCGTATACGTTGTCGATACTTGCCAGGAAGAGGACAGCTTGAAGGCCTTGAAGGATACTCTGGTGATGAGCTTGTCTTTGCTGCCAGCAAATGCGCTAGTAGGATTGATCACGTATGGCACTATGGTATGAACTGCGAATTTGTACGGTGGGAGCAACGCGAGAATAGATTGTTGACCCTACCACAGGCCCAAGTCCACGAGCTAGGCTACACCGAATGCGCCAAATCGTACGTGTTCCGAGGCAGCAAAGAATACGCCGCTAAGCAAGTCCAAGAGATGCTTGGTCTCCTCTCTCCTGGAGTGCGTCCGAACATGCCTCAACAACCGGCTCGTCCGCCTCTTGGTCCCGCCGCACGATTCCTTCTTCCTGTCCAGCAGGCCGAGTTCCAGATTACCAACGTTCTTGAGCAGCTTCAGCGTGACCCTTGGCCCGTTGCGAACGACAAGCGACCTCTGAGATGCACGGGTGTTGCTCTTAGCGTTGCGGTTGGCTTGCTTGAGACCTCCTTCCAGAATGCCGGTGGACGCATCATGGTTTTCACCAGCGGCCCGGCCACCGAGGGTCCAGGCCATGTTGTTGGACCCGAGCTTAAGGAACCTATGCGTTCTCATCACGATATTGATCGAGATAATATCAAGTACTACAAGAAAGCCGTCAAGGTGAGCAATTTCCGATAGAATTGGAGATTTTGGTATGCTGATAGGTATAGTTCTACGACGTCATGGCTAAGCGTGCTGCCAACAACGGACATATTGTGGATGTCTTTGCGGGATGTCTCGACCAAGTTGGTCTTCTGGAGATGAAGAACCTTGTCAACTACACTGGCGGTCATATGCTCCTCACAGATAGCTTCACGTCCTCACAATTCAAGCAATCCTTTGTCAGAATCTTCGACAAAGATGCCAATGATAATTTGCTGATGGGCTTCAACGCATCCCTCGAAGTCCTCACTACTAAGGAGCTCAAGGTCACAGGGCTTATCGGCCACGCCGTATCTCTGAACAAGAAGTCGAGTTCCGTCGGTGAAACAGAGTGCGGTATTGGCAATACCTGTGCCTGGAAGATGTGCGGCATTGATCCTTCTTCAAGCTACGGTGTCTACTTTGAGATCGCAAACCAAGGCGGGCCTGCGGCGGTGCAGCCGGGTCCTCAGAGAGGAATGATGCAATTCCTTACATACTACCAGCATTCGTCTGGTCACTATCACCTGCGGGTCACAACTGTCGCACGCAACCTGAGTGGGCCAGCTGGAGATCCTACGCTGGCACAGTCTTTTGACCAGGAAGCCGCTGCAGTTCTGATGGCGCGTATTGCAGTCTTCAAGGCAGAGGTTGACGATGGCCCCGATGTCCTCAGATGGGTTGACCGGATGCTCATCAGACTTTGCTCTCGCTTTGCGGATTACAGAAAGGACGATCCCACTTCCTTCCGACTCGAGAAGAATTTCACGCTTTATCCTCAGTTTATGTTCCATCTCCGCAGAAGTCAGTTCTTGCAGTTCTTCAACAACTCCCCTGATGAGACAGCCTTCTACAGGCACGTTCTTAACCATGAGGATGTTGGTGACTCCCTTGTCATGATTCAGCCGACTTTGGATTCATACTCCCTGGAACATGAAGGCAGCCAGCCTGTCCTTCTTGACTCGGCTTCCATCCAGCCTTCCCACATTCTTTTGCTTGATACCTTCTTCCATATCCTTATTTTCCACGGTGAAACCATCGCAGAATGGAGAAAGGCCGGCTACCAAGACCAAGAAGGCTATGAGAACCTGAAGGCTCTTCTTGAGCAACCCAAAGAGGACGCTAGAGTTCGTCTCCCGCCCCTCCCCCTTCTCCGAGTGCAGTGACATATAAGCTAATTTGGTTAAAAACAGGAACTCATTTCGGATCGCTTCCCACTGCCTCGTTTCATCGTTTGTGATGCTGGGGGCTCTCAGGCACGTTTCCTTTTGTCGAAGCTGAATCCATCCACCACACACACGACAGGAGGATATGGTGGTGGTGTGACATCGCAAACCATTTTCACCGACGATGTTTCGTTGCAGACTTTCATGGACCATTTGATGAAGTGAGTATCATGAAGCCAATAAGTTTAAAGGTGGATACTGACTTTTCTACGTAGGCTTGCGGTTTCAGGAACCAGCTAGATATGACGATGTAGTAACCACTAAAGGGCGGTTCTACGTCGATATTTGGTTCTTCTGTATGTTTAGCGGCTATTTGTTTTTGTTTGTTACCCCGCGGTATAGCAACTACCTAGACACAATGAATTAAATCCAAATCAATTGTACTAAAATCTGACTTCTACTCCACTTGCCTACTCCGGAACTATGGTATGGAGCCTTCATGCTTCATGATATGCATCACGTGATATTAGCGGGTTGAGCCCTGTGCACCTTACCTGATTGGGCGTCTCGCTTAGGCCTAGCCCGGAAAGTGAGTCTCCAGTCAAATATTCTGCGCCTTTTCAAGAAAATTTCCTTTTCTTCTTTGTACCATCCACCCCGACCAACTCTCCAAGGACGATTGACGACCTTTCGCACTCGCCATGCGTAAGTATCATCTCCTTGGTTATACCACTGGCGACTAATATGTTTTTCAATGAACAGCTCCCAAGTTCGACCCCAATGAGGTGAAGATCATTCACCTGCGAGTGACTGGTGGTGAGGTCGGAGCTCAGTCTGCTCTGGCTCCCAAGATCGGTCCTCTCGGTCTGTCCCCCAAGAAGATTGGTGAAGATATCGCCAAGAACACTGGTGACTGGAAGGGTCTGCGTGTCACCGTCAGACTCACCATCCAGAACCGTCAGGCCGCCATCTCTGTTGTGCCTTCCGCCTCTTCCCTGGTCATCAAGGCCCTCAAGGAGCCCCCTCGTGACCGTAAGAAGGAGAAGAACATCAAGCACAACAAGTCCGTCCCTCTTGACGAGATCATTGAGATCGCTCGCAAGATGCGCCACAGGTCTTTGGCCAAGGAGCTTCAGGGTACCGTCCTTGAGATCCTTGGTACCGCTTTCTCTGTTGGTTGCCAGGTCGATGGCCGCAGCCCCAAGGATATCAGCGATGAAATCAAGGCTGGCGAGATTGACAGTAAGTCCTTGAAACTGGTATGGTTGGACATTCATATACTAACCATCGCCTAGTCCCCTCCGAGTAAATCATGGTCGGAAATCCGCGGCGGTCGTTTTAATGTATCGGCATGCTAGTTAGGAGAATACGATTAATGCCTTGAAAACAAAATGTTTATGAGTCATGACCTAAGATTCCCAATTGTGTTCAATCGAAAATTGATTCGTTTATCACTGGACACCTCTCCCTGTCTTCCCACCTTCCACCTGTTTGTGATTTACTCGCGGTCCATATGCGAGCGGAGTCATGATCAGGCTATACCCAGATGACCTTTGCAACACTCTGGCCCGTACTGTCCATTCCCGCCTTCGGGCCTGGTTTGTGACCTCTTTCAACGTGGTATAGGCTTATTTTACGCAAAGAAGATCAAATCCCGACCCTCTACTCATCGCGGTATCTTTGCGAGAGGCCTCGTGTCTCTCTCTGTGGATACAGTGATCCATCATCACGGTCGACAACTCAAGGCTTGATGCCTAGCCTATTATGGCTTGTCTAATGCGTAGGCATACTTCGTAAAATTAGCAATACAACTACTATCATTTTCATACACTTGGCTCTGTGTCGTTCCTGACTATACCTGTAATTGCTCTTACGCATAATCTCAACGCATATGTAATCGGTCTACTCGTAGTGTTGAGAACCTAAATGGAAACTCTTCTATCTCTCGATATCGAAGGTACTACCAGGTCTCGGCTTAAGCAACAAAGCATGAAGATATGTGATGCTATGTCGTTTGTATACCGAGAATATCATATACCTCTGGGGTAGTATGATATGAAGTACACCCCGGAGATGCTCGTTCTCCACCGACTAGTAAGGATGCAACGATTACTGTCATGGCAAGGTTCCTGATACGCGCCGAGCTGCAGGTGCGCTCCCCCCACCCCCCTGGTGCTGATAATGGTAGAATATGGGCTGAAAGGGGGGTGCACAGTGTCGCCATTATGTATGTCCTACAGCCCATATCCATACATCAGTCACATATGCTGTGTAAGTCACGTTGGGTAAGGATGAGTCAGACCAGGATGTGTAATTAACTGATTGCTGAATCTTGTTATATGTACACCTCGCAATATCAACAACACATCATCGGTTTGATATATATTTCTTCCCCGTCCTCTGGTTGGAACGTGGCCTAGGTTGATTTAACTTTCCCGCTGACCATCTGGCAACCTTCGCCCGTCCGCTCAGAGAGACTATGTCGGTAGATCGGTATATATGGCTCATCTTATACCTGAGTCGAAGATGGAGGAGCGAAAGGAAGCGAGAGGCAAAGTTTTGCCGATCGTCATCGTCAGACCGCTCGTGACATGGCCAAAGGGGAGCCGGCGGCCCCATTTCCGCCCTCATCGATCCTAATAGACCCTGGTCTGGGCGGATGGAGAGCGTCGGAACTAGCAGGAAGAATGATACCTAGCTGGTGATTCCTGCGCAGGAGGAACACTAGTGAGTTAGTGATAGGAGTAGCCATGGGGAGGATGGAGCCCATGGCTGAATCGGATTGGAATGACTGGGTACAGATGAGAAACGGGCTGCCTTGGAAAGTTTGGAAGTTGACTCCACACCCGGGAAAGTGGATTTTGAGTTGGACCATCTGGGTTGGGTGAGATTATTTTTATAATTTTCTTTTCTTTTCTTTTCCTTTTTTTATTTTATTTTATTTTATTTTTTTTTTCCTATGGGGATGGGGAATTATCGTGTGCTATAGATGTATGTCGTATGCACTATCTAATTAAGTATCTTTTATAGTCTGAAATTGGGGGGGACTAGCGAATCCTCTAGAACCATTCATATTTTTTATTATGATTTCTATGGTGGGGTATTTATTTTATTTTACAATTTCTTTAAAATTTGATTTTGGAGCGCCGCTTTCGTTTGAAGGTTTGAAGCATTAAATTGGAGCAATAAGAAAATCAGTGAGAAAAAGGGGAGTCTATGTGAAAAAAAAAATTATATGATAATAATGAAGGTGTATACGGAGTACTGGAAATGACAAATATAATTTTTTTATTTTTTTTTTTAAATAGAAAGTGAAATATACAAAAACCCACCCCCAATAATGTTATCGACTATTAATGATGACAATGGACATACTAACATCCATGCATACTCCGTACAGATACCGTTCAGGTTCTCCCTCACCTGATTTGCTTTGGCCTCGGGCATGTGCGGTGCTACTCCATGGGCGTTTTTTTCAGCCTCTGGCTGCATCAGAGTTGCAGAACCGCCAATTCAAATGATGGTCACCTGTGTGGCCAAGTGTCTGAGCCTCTACCACCACCTCAGTTGATCTACGTATGTTATTTACCTACAACTGTTCGGATTCTCCTTTCCCTCACCGGCATATACCTCTTGTTATACCGATTTAACCCGCTTCTGTTGCCGTCTTCTACTTTCTATTATATTTTTATTATCAATTTTGGGAGGAAACAAAAATCCTTAATTTTTAATTTTATTTCTCTCTCTCGCTCTCTCTCTCTTTCTTTCTTTCTCTTTTTCAAACAGGGAACTTTTTAGAATATTCTACCAGTGCATGCCAAAGGCTAGCTTGCATTGCAGGCCGACAACACGGACATCCTCACAGCAAGTCAGCGACTCCACCCAGCCCACCGAAAGTGCCAGATCGCCCTTCCGCCGTCTCTAAGCAAACCCTCTCAAAACCAGAGGCTTGATCAACTGCGGGCGCCACCGGAGACCGGGGGCCTTGGACGGTGGTCCACTGACGTTGAACAGACTTGGATTTGCTCCTGCGCCCAAGAGGCTAGCGCCTGGTCCATCCTAGCCGTTGGATCGCACGGGTGGGACTGGGATGTGATGGATTGTCGTGTTTGATTATGTGGGTATTTTCTAATGATTTTAATTCTTTGTTTCCCCTCCTTGGTACGTACAGTGATTTGAGCAAAAACAGAAAGTTTTTTTTTTTCTCTTTTCTTCTTCTCTTTTGATGCCATGACGTAGAGGTTATGATGCCTTGGCGATTCTCATTATTTATCTGAAACCCGTCATAAAATTACATATGGAGATATATATATCTATATATAAGGTGACACCATTAGGAAAAAAGCCCTAAAGATATATCGAAGGGGAAAAAGACAAAAGAAAGGAAAAAGAAAAAAAAGAAAAGAAAGGAATCGCAAACCAATGAAAATAATAATCTGGAGGGTACAAGCCACATAATCATGGTGGTAGTAGGGCGCCCAAGCCCACTTGCATCCCAACCCAGTAGTAATGGGGACTCCACTGGGTCGACTCCATTGGCTCCACTCCCGCTGCTCCATTCACTTGCACTGGCTCCTTCCCCCCACCCCAAAAAAGGAACCCCCCTAAGACGAAACGGGAGCTACAGAGTGTCGCTGTCCACTGCTTTCGTTCGTGAAGCTCCGCTCTGTCATGATGGGACATCCCGCTTCATCTTTGTGTCCATCATGATTCTAAAATTTTCCTCTCCTTCTGCGACCTGATTTCCCCCTCCCTCCGACCTTCTTTGATGGTCCTTCACCTTCTGGTCGGGTCGATACGACTTTTGACTGGTCCATTTTTCTTACCATCCTTTACTACCCCAGACCCGGACATCCTTCCAATCTCTTCTCTCCCTCTCATTTTTATGGTTCTGTGCCTCTCCGCCGGCCGTTGGATGTTCTCCGCCTCACAAACTCCCTGCGTCCGCTGTCGCCTTGGATCTTAGGCACCTTTTTTCTTTTCTTTTCTTTTCTTTTTTTTTATTTCCCTGCTTAGGCCAATAGTAATAATTAATCAATTCAGGACCACGGCAACCACCAGAGCCAACAAGGAGAAGAGAGCTAAAGCGTGAGAAAAACCAAAAGGACCACTCCCCTTGACTACTATCAACTACTAGTAGTGGTGCCATGTTCAACCTTTCCGCTACACTATTACTCTTGTGATTCAGACTCCGTCTTCTTTGATAGTCGATTTCCTTCTTATTTTACTTCTGCGTTCTGATTTTTAATTTGTCCCCCCCCTCCTCCCTTTCTCGTCAGCGCGCTGAGTACAGCATTGTTGCCAAGCGTGGTATTTCCAAGTGATTGATCGCGTACTTGCGGACGCCTGCGTCGGTGGGGGTACTCAGGAAATCGACTAGGGCTGTGACTCTTGAATCCCTTTCCTCCCTTGCATTACCGCTTCACCTCCCAAAGAATCACACAGCAAATAACGCCGTGGAAACCAAATCGCCTGCGTGGCTTTTCTATCTTCCGGAATCCGTGGATGGTATTCTTGACACGGCTTACATTCTCTTGCTTCATCCCTCGTCCTACTAGTTCTCGACGCTCGCTCGTGTCCTTTTTACGACCAACCCAACCAGCGTTCATGTCGAGCCCAGAGACAAGCCGTGGGGGGCTTCGCTGAATGTTTAGTGAGCCGGCTCATGTCCAGGATGAGGTGTAGAAAACGTTTCAAGGAGGATGCTTGTTGAAAATCCCAACAAGATTGAATGTACCTGACTCCACTATTGACCGCTCGTGATCTTTGGCAGTAACCTGCATCGACGATCTCGACCCTTTTCTATCAATTTCTTTTTTTGTTACCGTTATTTTTTTGATATCCGGGACCTCTTTCTGGATCTTTTTGTATAGTCTTTGTTATACCACGGTGGGACAAGGTGTCTCCGCCATCAAGGGCCAACATGTTGCCCTCAGTAGCACCTTTTCCGCCAGTTCAACCACATCATCATATGAATCATTATCATGGGGCTGACACAGTTGATGGCAATTACGACTTTGACACGACACCCTTCGCCGCCACGCTCCCTCACAATGATATGAATAAACCATCTTTTCACTCGGTTCCCCGTACTCGACTACAGTATCATCCAGTGCAGCGTCTCGATATTCATGACACGACTGGCATTGGACTCAACCCGAAGAACCCTGGAGAACACGCACTGAGGAGGAAGACACCGAATGGGACTCTTGCAGCTGGTTACGATGGGACGCCGGGGGATGCAACAATTCAGCCCCCGGCGTCCAAGCATATTCTCGTTTCACCTCTTGAGTCAGGGCAGATGGTAACTCCTCAAACGGGCTTTCCCATGGACACCTGGTCGCAGCTCTCCTTGGAACAGCCATCCCAAGCGAAACCGATGAACTTTCCGCCAGTGTACAAAAACGAGTCAAGCCGGACTAACACAGCTCCCGGAGAGATGATTCAGGGTGTGAATGGTGCAAGCTGGGTCCGTTCGTTGAATTACGTGCCGGGAATAGACTCGATGCTTAACCAATCGCTTCCGATGCCGGGATCCCAGCAAAGATTCTACTGGCATAACGGTGCCTATGTTCCAACGGTCTTACCAGCGACTCTTCAGCCGTGCCTCGGCCCTACAGCATCGGCGGGTACCGGTCCATATGGTCCGTATTGGCCCGATGGTGTATATATTCCATATCGTCCAGCGGCCTTTCGAGAGCCCCGCTACAACTCCCCTAATCCGTTCGCGAAACAAATCAACCCTTCCGCCCTTCAGTTCTTCGATGCAGGGCAGCAACCGTTCAACCATAATCCAGTACCGCCGGGCAGCCGCACTGATCTAGGTTCAACCTGGAGCGCAACCCCTCTGGGAATTATCAGTCACGACCCTTCCGTGAAGAACAATTTCCCCCCGCGTCACTCCGATCAGAAGGCCTTTGATACTCCTCAACGCACATTGCCGTACCATCCACGTCCAAGCAATGCAAGCTCTGCCTTCTCATCACGTCAGCCTGGAAACGAAGCTTACACACCATGGTCGGGTCCCGCTAGTGGGCATGGGTTTCAAGGTACAGGTTCTACAGCTAATTCTCGTGCAGCCAATGTGGAATTCAAGGAGAAAGTCTTGTCATGGGCCCATGGTGTTTATGTTGATCTCCTAGCTTCGATCCATCAGGCTCGGCGGAATAGCATTTCTAATGCAGGTGGTGATCCCCAAAGCCAGCGATTTTTGAAACCTAGCATATACCCCAAACCACCACGGCAACCAGGACTGGACTTCTCCCAAGTAAATCCACCGGAAGTTGGGCGCCACAACAGCTATCCGTCGTGCCAATATGATCACCGAACGAAAAATATCATTAATCATACCCCGCAGACTGATAGTCACTCGGGCTTTCAGACTCACCAGCATCGGCATCGACCTTCGCTTCACCACTTTCAACAACAGAGTGACATGCAGATGCTCGACAGGTTACGCCACACAGGCCGCTTCACAGTTCCAGCGGTGTCCCCCTTTCCTACTGCACGTTTTGGCAGCGAGAATTCGCCAATGACAAATGCTCGCACCGCTTTAGACATGCTTTCTCCACTATGTAGCGAGAGTGGTTGGGAGTGGATCGATGGTATGCTACTTGGTGGCTGTCTTGCCTATGGTTTGGGTGACTATCCAAAAGCTATGAGATGGTATTCAAGGATCATTGCTAGAGATCCGCAACATGTTGAGGCGATATCGAATCTAGCTGCCACTCTTTTGGCACTTGACCGTCGAGAGGAGGCACTGAACCACTGGCTACGTGTTGTGAAACTTCGCCCCAGCTTTTTCGAGGCCGTAGAGCATCTCATTGGTCTCTTGTGTAGCAGCCATCGTGGAAAGGAAGCCGTTAACATTATCGAATTCGTGCAGAAGTCACTTCGCTTTCCAAAAAATGGCGACTGCTTTACAGCCGATGAACATGCTAGCGAGACGGAGAGTGACGCAGAAAGCGGTGCCTCGAGCGCATCTGATCTCGGCTCATACGAGAAAGCATCTTTCGATTATGATGATGACTTGAACCGGTCAGTCTTCACTAATAAGCGGTCTGCAGAGACCGGCTCCACTGGCTTTGGAACGAGCGGTTATGCTATCCCGGGCTGCGACAACGGTAGGATGCTGGCTCTTGTCCATGCCAAAGGCAATATGTTATATGCATTGGGTGATAATGCTGGAGCTGCGGTGGCGTTCGAAGATGCGATCTTGATCGCTGCCGGGAGAAGACGTCACGGCATTCAAAACTTAATAAAGCAGATATTTGCAGCGTTTTCGTATGGATCGCGGCATGACTATGCTGCCCCATCAGAACAACATAGCTCGAACGAAACTATTCTCCTATATCCGGATAAGGCTCTGCAGACCTCTAAACTGGTCTTTCCTTCATGTGGAACGCCCCCCGGAATCAAATTTGTTGGGGAAGGTCTTGCAAGGAAAGCGGCGATATCCACCACGAGCAATTCCTTACTCTCCCTGGCAAAAATATACCAGGATGGGATGTCTAGTATCTCCACCGGGGGCGCGCCCAGAGCTGCCCCAGGAGTTCGAGATATACTAGCGCTCTACTACCTTTCACTTTCTCTCCAACCGAGCCCCTCGACCGCAAACAATGTGGGAATTCTGCTTGCCGGCATTCAAAATAATGCAACCAAAGGGCTACCCCGCTCTAGTGGTGAGATGCAACATCCCGAGATACCTGGTGTGGCCTTTGGCAGTGGAGTGTCTCTGGCCCTGGCATATTATAACTACGGGTTACACCTCGACTCTCGACATGCTCACCTGTATACGAATCTTGGCAGCCTACTCAAGGATATTGGCCAGCTTCAGGCTGCTATTCGGATGTATGAACAGGCTGTCCAGTGTGATAGCAATTTTGACATTGCTCTGGCGAACCTCGCGAATGCAGTCAAAGATGCCGGTCGTGTCAATGAGGCAATCAAATATTACAAGCGTGCTGTCAAAGTAAATCCCGAATTCGCAGAAGCAGTCTGCGGACTAGCCAATGCTCTCAACTCTGTCTGCAACTGGGTTGGCCGAGGTGGGATTGCCAATGGGCATGGCTTCCGGGATCGGTGGCATGTCAACGAGCAAGGGATGCTTCGGGACGCTTACAGTATTGACACGGGTGCTGGTTGGATTAAGCGTGTCGTTGATATTGTCGACCGGCAGCTCAAAGAAGGCGAATCATGGGGCCGTGGCCTGCTGACTCCCAACACAATTGAGCAACTGTGCGCGCAGCTGGTTCCTGCATTGGACAGCCGACGGTTTGCATCTGGATCGCTCAATACTATTCTCCAATCATGGGCGGGGCAGAAATGGGAAGGCTCGAGAATTGTAAAGCTTGTTGAGCGCGCAATACGAGCCATCACATGGCAGTGGTATCAGGACCTTTATGTCCATCGGAAAGAATATCCCCTGTCTAAGTATCGCAGACCACAACTTCCTCCTGGGTTGTCTGCTCCCAATGCTCCTACTGTGTTACCTTTCCATACCTTTACATGTCCACTTTCTGCGAAACAGATTCGACAAATCTCACAGCGTAATGGGCTTCGCATATCCTGTGCAACCCTTCGCTCCCCATGGCTGCCAGCTACGGTGTATCAGCCCCCGGCACCACCAAACCCATATCTCAAAGTTGGATATGTATCGTCGGATTTCAACAATCATCCCCTTGCGCATCTTATGCAGTCTGTATTCGGATTGCATAACCCATCAAGAGTGAAAGCCTATTGTTATGCCACTACCGCAAGTGATAAGTCTATCCATCGTCAGCAGATTGAAAGGGAAGCACCGGTGTTTCACGATGCTAGTGGATGGTCTGTCGACCGGTTAGTAAAGCAGATCGTCGCGGATGGCATCCATATACTCATCAACTTGAACGGTTACACACGTGGTGCACGTAATGAGGTTTTTGCTGCTCGGCCAGCCCCAATTCATATGTCATTCATGGGGTTTGCAGGGACCCTGGGTGCTGAGTGGTGCGACTACATCCTTTCTGACATCATCTCGATCCCCCAAGAGACCCTCGCCCCAGGAGGGCGTAATCTTAGCATCAAAGACCGAGTGCTGGAGGAGAACCATGGAGAGGACCTTGAAGATTGGGTTTATGGTGAAAAGATTGTGTTCACCAGGGCCACGTTCTTCTGTTGTGATCATCGACAAAGTGCACCAGACTCCCAGGACCTACGTCTCGCTTGGGAGCAGGAACGAGAGAAGCGATGGCGTATGCGGAAGGAGCTGTTTCCTAATCTGCGCGATGATGCCATTATCCTGGGCAATTTCAACCAGCTATATAAGGTAATATCTAATAAGCACTTGGACTGGTGATAACATAGAGACAACTAACATGCTACATAGATCGAGCCCACAACATTCCGTACATGGCTCCGGATACTTGCACGGATTCCTAACGCCGTACTATGGCTACTTCGCTTCCCAGACCTTGGTGAACAGAACCTCAAGGAAACAGCCGTTGCTTGGGCGGGAGAGGAAACTGCCTCTCGCATTATATTTACCGATGTTGCACCCAAGAACACCCACATCTCGCGGGCCAAAATATTGGATCTTTTCCTGGACACACCCGAGTGTAACGCGCACACGACCGCGACGGATGTCCTGTGGAGTGGGACACCTCTCCTGACCCTTCCTCGCTACAAATACAAGATGTGCTCTCGTATGGCGAGCAGCATCCTTAGTAGCGCTTTGCCCGATACTGATGATGGCCAAAAGGCTCGCGAAGAGTTGATTGCCACATCCGATGAAGATTATGAAGAAAAAGCCATCCGGTTATGTCTGAGTTTGAACTACGAGCCTGGCAGTGAGGGCCGAGCAAGAGGCAGGTTGCCTGACCTCCGGAGAATGTTGTTCCAGGAACGATGGAGAAGTAAACTGTTTGATACCAAGCGCTGGGTTCATGATCTGGAAGATGCCTACGAGCAAGTTTGGCAACGATGGGTGAATGGCGAAGAAGGAGATATATGGTTATGAAATGCGCTTCGGAATATACCCCTTCAGCGTTTGTTTTTTGTGTTTCTTTTTCTTTTTCTTTTCTTTTTTTTTTTTTCCTTTTCCCTTCTTTTTATTACCCCATTTGTTTTATTCTATTCCCCCATATTGGCGTATTGCCAATGTTATACCTATGTGAGCTATATTTCACAGTTTTGGTGTTTGTGCTTTCGATGTAATTGTTTATAGGGATACCATCCCCTGTGCATGCTGGCGTTGGATATCTTAGGGTACGGACCAATGATGAAGTTCACCATCTGCTGGATGATCTATACTAGCAGTTCCATTGGGTTTATTGTTTGGCATTATGACTACGATCTTTCATGGGTAGGCGTTGAGTGGCTGGTGTGTGGGTAGTGAGACAGCAGGAGTGGTTCAACTGATAGATGGCCTGAATTGAGATCACTCTCAACCTTCTCAAGTTGAGAACTATGTTCATATCTTCATATGCTTACTGTTATTACTGTAGTTGTAGTCCATACCCACACGCCGGCGGGTTAGTAGCTGGGTGACCGTCCACGATCTCCTTGAACATCTTGAATCGTGGTGAGAAGTCGTGTTGAAATGAAGGCTCCCCGACGCCCCTCATCTTTCCAAGAACACTCTGCCTGAAGTGCCAGCGCAGGAGGTGATCTGAAATGCGATTCGGCTCAGCGAGGTTCGACACACACGGTGAAAGGCCCTTCCATCCACTCCCATATCATCCTCTAGATAAATTTAAATTACCAAAGCATCCGTGAAATATCAATGTGATAAGTACACTCACTTTTATCTCAGTGCATTGAGATCGAATAATCGTCCCAAAGTTGATCGAGGTTTTTCCGAAGAGGAAGTCCATTCTGAATAACGTCGATAGAACGAACACCTGCGAATCCTGGCTCTTGTACGTATGCTTTTTGGAGTAGTACTTATTCCCTTTCCAGGAGTAACAACAATACTCTCCTATGTTCCCGATTGAGACGGTAGCCGGAAACAGGCATCCTTCATGGATACAGGAAGGAAGAAAGGAATTTAATGAAAGTAGATGAGCGAGAGCATTTGGTAGTACATATTGGGAATTGGAAAAGGAACGGTCAACTCTCGTCTGCTAAGCAGAAAGGGACATGGAGCGAAGACCACACACAGACTTAGCATACCAAGCAGGAGGACCATTTTCCTAACTTTTTAAGTTTGAAACAACAGCGTAGGACTACCAACCGCAAAAACATATGATAGGGAAGCTGTGAGGACGGCAGCAGCCTGTGCTTGCAACTTGAGATGTTGTTTCACTACCTTTAACCAGTCGTCCTTTCATGTTTCAGATTGGCCATTACACCGGGTGAGCTTAGTATCCCCAGAGTATGTACATGATGGTGATACACGTAGGTTGAAGGTAGGTTGAAGGTAGGTACATGTTCAAAGTTTTCCTCAACCCCGTCATGTAGACCGGGGACCCAGTTAACGATGGGAGTAGTATATGTGCGTGCGCGTTGCGTGTGTCGCTGTATGTTATGCGACCATCACGTATTCCATCGTTGTGAGCCTGGCTTGACAAGCTTAGGCATGGCGATGAGTCGTCGTGGATCAACGGTAGATGCAGTAGTCAGGAAGTTAAAAGCGTTGTCAACAACCAGGAACATAGAAGGTAGAACGTTGAGCACCAAGATTGTAGACGGGATGTTAATCAAACACTGGTGAAAACGGGACGAATATGTAGTAGAGAAGCTCTCGTCTTCCTTGACTTGGTCGAACAAGTTTGACGTCCACTTCGTTTATAAGAACCGTACATGTACTGGGGCATCAATTAAGACTCTCTCCACTTTGAAGAGTTCTCTGCCACTGAGGCCGTCTAATCTTCTGGATTTTCCTGCTCGCCAGGGATCCGATAACCCTTAGCCTTTTCCTGGTTAAACCAGTGCTCACCACGGAGTACTAAAGTGCATCCTCTATAGAGGCGAAATGGACATTCTCCCTTGGGCCAAATCTAATAGAATTCGGTCCATAACTGCAGCATCTTGTACCTGGCAACCGCGAACAGTGAGGCACTTATGTTCTTCCTTGGCTTCCTTGTTGATCGTGTCGTGGTTGATGGTGCTGTATGCACTCTCCCCGTAGGAAAGGGTGTATCAGCCGTTTTGATAGATACTATATCTCCCAAATAAAATTGCGTTGCCGTTCTGCAATTGGACAGCTTCATTGTTCTGTTGGTATCTTAAGATTCGACGGCAGAGAAGGCGTCATCTTAATATCAATACTCTTCGAGTATTTAGAAATCGGTAAGCAAAGGAAAATAACTTTCAAGACTTCCAATGATCTGTAACACAGATCGGGCCAGCAAAGGCGGCCTCTAATATAGCGATCAAGGTGCACCTCTCGGCAGTCAAGCGCCTTTCACGGTATACGTGGTCTTCTCCATTATTCGTCACCATAATGTACACTTAAAATGGATTCTCGTTCTCCTTTTCCTGCGCGAGCCTACAAGAGCCACGGGATGTATTGCACCGCGATTTCAGCTGTTCGACGGACAAGTTATTCTGTGTACGTAGTCCGCACAGACCGGCCATTGCCGGTAGTTGCCTCTGCGGCGTCCAACGAGACCTCAGTATACTTTGACTGAATCATCTAATTCTGCAAGCGACGGCCAAGCTGCCTGGTCTTTGTGGATCAACTTGCAGGAATGGAACTTGAGACAGACCAGCTGTGGCCCCCCTCCCTGATGCAATTGCTTTAGCAGCGAGTTTCCCTGTGAAAGGCCTAGGCTGGACCAGAATTGTAGCGTAAGTGAAACCTCGCTGGACGTGATACCCATCCGGACCATGAGTAAGGGGCAAATGTACGTTAGATCTGATACACAGGCGTTTGAGCGGTGCTTTGTGCTCTTGATTAGATTTAATGGTAATTGCTCCAGAATTAGGGCTCTCAAGTCGTCCAGATCAGGGATGGCATAAGATGATGTTTTGAGGCAAATCTCGAATCTTGGGTGGAATAATAATAAATGCCCCATGTTTTTGCTTCCATCCGCGTAACTTTCCTCGTTTCCCTTAATGGATAGTAATGGAACAGGGGATATAATGATGGAAGGTGATATAGTGATGGGTCCATAGTGATTCCTATATCGCACTAGATGATGCAAAGAGCTTCTCATGTATGTGTATACAGCCAATCCCTCCAATTTTGGCATACCAGCATGAAAACCTCGGTAATCTCGATTGTCCAGCCAGCTTCAAAAGAAACAACGCTGTCAATCTGGATCTCTCACGGGGCCATTACGGCAATAAAAGCTGAACCTGACAGTAGGCATTTATATACTGGGGTAGGAATAGTATGTATTCCCAGCTTGAGAATCTAGTGAAAGTCTACAGTAGCTATTTACCATTTCATTCTAATCGAGAATGAATACTCTGTATCTGATGAATAGAAAGACCCTACGAGCAATGAATTCACAGGTCACGATAGTCCACCAGGCCAGCGTGAAGTGTAGACCCAGTTCAATATGAACCTATCGACCTCCAACCCAGAACAAATTGTACAACTGTCGTACAACCATGCCAATCCGGGGCACATGACACCTCCAAATCCCCAGACAAACATGGAAAAAGCCTGCAGAAGTCAAGCAACGGCAATCTGCAGGGAGCAGATGGATAAACAAGGGATGACAGCGCATGCTGCATCCATTGCTCACAGACAATCGGACCAATTTCGAATGTTCTGGGTCTGTAACATTCCGAATCAGGCCAGCAGGGAACACTTGTGCTTCAAAATGTTAGCCCAGGCCAAAAGACAATGGAGCGCATGCCTCAGGAATCACTGCATGTCTGTGGCCATGTTTTAGTCTTCGGATGTCGTGAAATGCACACAGAGAGAGGGGAGAGTTTTATTAATAGCAAAGCGTCACCGCTGGTACAACGAAGTGACATTCAACTTGCTTTCCCCTGAGTAGTCAAGGATGCACTTCGCTGTAGTGGAAGTTAACCTATTCTATAGTTCCTTTCCCCTCCCCAACAAGCAGACATCAGGTATGCGCAGGATGCACTCGATTATTGGCACCCCGCACATGACAGATTGCATTCAATCTGCTGCTTCATGTCTGTCAAACGACCGACAGGCAGGCAAGCTCACAACATGACAAATTCGTCGCATAACCATAACAGGGGAAGCAACATGGATGACGACTTACCCAGGGACAGGATCCAGTTCCCCGATCGGGGAGGCAAGAAACCAGTTTGCGTCTTTTTTTTTTTTTTTTTTTTGATCCCCGTGGGATCGAGGGAGTCTGCCATACGCGGAGAAAAGCACACGGCGACCGAACACCCCCGGATTTGTCATTTCTGAGCCTCAGCTGCGTCGAGTCCATGAGGTGCGGCGGATATTACTTCCTTATGTCCCGAGCACACCGGCATCTTTTCATGTGATTCTGATAGCGGTCGCCGTCGATCTCTCCATTTGTATCAACTTGTGTGTGTCTAGCTAGCTGATGATAGTGATGATGCAATGTGTGAGTGGAGATCAGCTATCGTACCTGGCAGTAAAAGGCAGATAAGCAGGGATGTATTTGCAATGTATTGGTGTTTGCGTGGATGGTGCACCGCCGTTGAGTAACAATATGCATAGTTGTTGAACCCCTGGTTCTGAGAATGATAGGGCAAGGAAAGACTGGCCTCTCCTGCTGCTTGCTGGCTATGTCTCATATCAGAACATCGGCATCTCCGAATTATCTGGTCGCCGAATTGACAAGAAACCCTGAGTAACCCCCCCCCCCCCCCCCAAAAAAAAAGAGTTGACTAGAGAGGATTTCTTTCATCGGGGATGAAGTCCATGAGGGAAGTCATTGGAAAAGTCTCAGCTGCAATGCATCGGGACACCCGCTCATACTCCTCTCCCTCCCTAACTTACATACAGTATGTATGGATGGATGTATGTTGATACATACCGATAGCGAACGGAACAGAAATACCACTTTCATACACAACACGACAATACCTCCGTACCGTAATACATATCATCGGTAAAACCTGACGGCAACGGCTGGTATCTGACAAGCTCCACGTGGTTCGCAAAGAACCCCTTGGCAAGGGGAGGTTTGTGCTTGGACCATGGGGGCTCTATGAAGCATGATTGGTTTGCACCCTGACTAGCGTCTAGCGTATTGGCAAGAGGTGTACGGTAATACCCGCCGCCGATGACAAATTCCTTTCTCGCTGTTTGGCACCCGAAATGGCTTAGTGGGATTTTTGGGGCTGATTTCATTATTTTCTGAATGGTCCCTGAGTAGTTGGGGGGGGGGGGGAACCAGTCACTGACTTGTCCTCATGCTGGCCATAGCGGTTCGGTCGGTTCGTCACCGGCACCCTTTAACTACGACGACTATAGCCTATACTACCTGCTAGTAGGACTACCTTCGCTTGTTTCCCAAAAAGGAGACATGCTTTGGTCTTTGCGTTCCTGACAGGGGATATTTGTGAGGAGATCGGCTATTGGCCTCGTGGAATATATCTCGTTCAGGAAAGGTGCCGTGGCGGTGCGGTGCTGTGGTGTGGCTGACCCTTTCAGCTGGCTGTGGCGCAGAAATAAATAGTCTCTGTATAGATCGAGTTCTATGGTTTAAGCCACTTGTGAAGGGTGAGGCTGAACCCAGATAATCCAACGACCCCTGAAAACCGTAAAATACCATACTAACACCCGCTGTCTGTACTGTACCCGTTACTTTTATCCTCCATCCCCTGGTTGGGTCGGTATCGTATATACACCCATGTATGATACAGCCAACACTAACGCACTCCGACTTTTCCTCTTTTATTGTCAGCAAAATCCGCCGATCACGGGAGGACCGGTAGGGCGGGTACCCTAATCCCAGAGGAGACTAGCGATCAGCAAGACCACCGAGATCCTCCGTCCACCAATAACAAGGCCAGATAATTCGATTCTCAACGTTCGGTGCAGCGACTGAAAGGAAATCGATCAACCGGTCCGCCCAACTAACTTTCAAAAGAAAAAAAAAAAAAAAAGAGAGAGAGAGAAAGTTGACCCACCTTGCTTCAGGGGGGTTAGAGGGACCGTGTGCACAAAAGCTCGGAAATCAATTACCCTGTATTGACAATGCAGAGCATAAACCTACTCCTACTCCAAGTGTTAACTACTTGGCGAACGCACATACCAACTATGCTCAGCTGCTACCTCCTTCCTATTAATTTTTACTAATTAAAATTTTTCTTCCTTTTTCTACAGGAGTTAAGTACAGACAAAGTGGTCCACCTTCAAGTATGCATATGCAGAATCACAATGTCAATTCCCTAAGAAGGAGGAGTGATAGGTTGCATATGCATTCCGCCCCCTGTCATGTTCCGCTGTTCCGCATATTAAAATTTAAATAGTCACGAGTTAGCATGTTTTTGACATCTAACGGATGAACCTGGTCTAGACGTTTGGTTTTTTTTTTTTACCGTCTGGAAAAACAAATGATGTGGATCCCTTTCTCTCTTCCTCATCTGGACTACTGGGTATAGGTTCTCTAAACGAACCGTGATAGAATGGAAAGAGAATAAACTAGAACAAAAAGAATAACATCAGAAAAAGGAAAAATTGAAGAGAAAGGGAAGAGAGAAAAAAAATACACACCGCGGAGGTAGATAGCCAACGAACCCACCCATCGTCCCCTACTTGCCCTTTCCTAATTTGAGGACTGAGCACTCTCCTCCCCATTCCCAGTGCGTAAAAACTACGGAATTCCAGATTATTGGATACCCTAGCGCGATAGTGGATTGCGAGCTCTTCAACTGAGCGACTGAAAAATGAGATCTCGATGTTGAAAAAGAGATTTTTTTTTTCGTAGTTCTTATTTGGTTTCTGCACGTCCTTTCTCGGTTAAGTAGATGGTTGATCGGTTGTACCCGATAGCATGGTAGCTATTATTTTCTTATTTTTTCCTTTTTGGTCCCGAGGACTTGGCTCTTTTGCATCTTCGGGGAGGAAATACCCCATCACCAATGAAATCCAGAAAATTAAACAAGCGGTACCTGTTGATTCAATCAAGTTCATAGTATGAAACACCCACCACATTTCCAGCGGTGTAGCTATGTACATCGTCCTAAGCATATACATACATACATACATACATCATCATCACCATCGACAGCACACCCCCACCAACCATGAAAGTAATCTCCGTAATTTGAAATTCTCAATCGGTCAACTCCGCTAATTTCGAGTAAAGTAAGATGTAGTCTTTAGTCTTGTAAGTTGCAGCCGATAGAAATCTTGATCAGTATGATCCCATTAAGTCAAATTTAGTTGTATTAAAAAATTTCCTCAAATAAAAAATTTAATTAAATGAAAGGTAAACTCGGATTTCAATTCCGGCCCAGCATGCAACGACGTACTTACCATGGTAACCATACAGAGAGTAGCATCCGGAGTACATCCGCCTCGTCTCTCCGCCCACTCATCAAAGCAATGACTAGTCGTAGTAAGTACTCCGTATGTAGTTAGTAAGTACGGAGTACTCCCAGTAACTTACTCCAAGTAGGTACAGGGTAGCGAGCCTCTGACCCCACCTCAATATCAAAAACTCCAGACTATCCCGCGGAACAGTCCATCGACGCGGCCGTTTCAACATCTCAAACTAGCTGGCCCTTGGTTCTGGGTCGGCTGCAACTCTGACCACGGGAAGATCACCGCGGTTTGGCGGGAGGGCCAATGAGCGTTGTTGTAGAAGATGTGATCAGGCCTTTTTTCTTTTTCTCTTTTTTTTTTTTTTTTTTTTCAATGTTGAATTTTTTTCCTTTTTTTTTTTTTCTTTTTCTTTTTACTTTCGTTTTTTTTTTTTTTTTTTTTTTTTTTTTTTCCCCTCTTCTTCCCTGTTTTTATGGTTCAACTCCCGATTTGGTAATAATGGAAGTTTTGCCGGAGTTATTACTCCTTTGGCCCGTTGGGAGTGATATAATTAGATCTTTCGTGCAGATATGGATCTCGGGAGGAGAGTCAATCGGGGTTCTGAAACGCGAGACTTTTCGTTTGTTCTCTTGGTTGTTGGTTATGGAACTGATGACTGTCGAGGTACATAACGTAGGCTCGTGAGATTAAGCGTATTGGGATCGCTGAGGTTTCCCAATTGGGTCAGCAGTCTACGACCCAGGATGTTACATTCCGGGGAGTTTAGCTAGACAGCTCACTCGGCTACTAGCTAGGTCGCTAGAGCTAAGGTACCGTAGCTCTGAGGAGGGCTGTGTAGTTTGGCCTCTGCACCGTCGTATTCTATCTTCAACAACCTCAACGCACCTAGTGACTAGTAGTAGTTAGTTAGTATGAATATTATACAAGCCCGTTAGTCAAGCTAAGGTCAGAGTCATTCCAGACGTGGAGTGGACCAGTGAAAAAAGGGGAATCGAGCCAATCACGCGTGAGAACTGACGGATTCCCCACTGAAATATATTAAAGCCCTATTAAAACCCGAGATGATCTGCCAATCAGCGGCCAGGGTTCCCTTTCCTCTGGTTGGCAATGAAGCAGGATGATATAAATAATTCCATCTATCTCATATTAATTAATTCCGGGTGATCAGGAGAAGCAGCATTGGGAGGTTTCAGCTGTCACCTTGGGGCGACATTAATTGAGCAATATAAATAGATTGCATCTTAATTTGTTTCGTCGTCTGACACGTTATTATCAATCAATCAATCAATTTTTGATATCTTTGCCTTGGATTTGGCGGGAATTGTCAATAAATCCCTGATTTACATGTTGGTCTCGAGGAGAGAAGTCCAGAAGGTCAATATTTCTTTGCTGCAACGGTTCTCCACTCGGCTAAATCGAATTATCGAATCATCACGATCGGATCGGAATCGGCAATACGTCACGTTCAAGAGGAGGAGTGAAAGGAAACTAATCGTCCGCTAACTGACGCTAACGACGAGTATTCCAAATCAATGGGAAAACGATCGTCGTTCCAGTGCTGCGATCGTCTCTTGGTCCGGGCCAGGGGTGCGTTGATGAGGTAAGTCGACAATCTCATTGTTCGTCAAGAGTGTGTCGTCGGGTATCGTGAGAGTCGGCTGGATAATTCGGCAACGGAGGGGGTTTTTTATTTTATTTTATTTTATTTTATTTTATTTTTCTTTTTTTTTTTCTCTCTTGATATTTCCGCCGGATTCACATTCCATTTGGAGAATTAACATTTTCAAAGAAAAGCATAAATTTTAAAAAATTTAATAAGATACCGAAGCGAGTCATGTCATAGTATGTCAAAGGTTAGGGGGGACGTCCCTCGTAGAATAGCGACTGTCGACGAAAATTAAATGTAACTTTATTTTCATGTATTTGGGTTCAGTGATGAACATGCTCGGTTACCCCATCTTGCAAAGACTTGCAAGAAAGGAGGCATCATGGCTGGCTGAAGTGAGCGTGCGGATGGGAATGTGTGTAGGTTATATCCGTACACTTACCAAATTGGCATCCTCGCAGTGATGAGCATGATTATTATTATAATATCATACAGACGATCGGCAATCTCGACCAAGCTGAATGTGGCTTTCCCACCAACTCCTCTGTAGCACTGTGGCGAGTCGGACAGGGAAGCTCGACGACTATTGAGGCCATCCTTCGATTACTATTCGCACAGCCCCGTCAAGACTAAAGAACTAGAGTGAGATAGTGAGGTGACCAGTGTGGTACACGTGCGAGAGTGGCTGGTGCCAATGTTGCTTTTTTTTTCTTTTCTTTTTTTTTTTTTTCTTTGGTCCTTGTTTGCTTTTTTCCTTAGATCTGGTCTCATTGCGTGTTGTGGTCCAATGTATGTAAATCCCACTCCAGTAAGGACGCAAAAGGCGAATGGCAAGGTCCTGTCGTGAGAGGTACAGTATGAACATGAACAGTACATATGTACATGCATACCCACATACCCAGTGGATACAAACCACCACGTAGTCGGGTTCGAGGACAAAGTCTGCAGCTTCGACAGACGTGTAGTAGGTCGATCCTCCTGAGACCGTTGGCAATGGTGCACAAGGAGGATACTCAAGGGAAGAAGCAATGGATATCCGGAACGGGGAACGGGCAAACCGCATTGCCAACGCTCAAGCCCAGTCCAATCGTCCCAGGTTAAACTTTTGGGCAACAGGAACCTTACCGACCAAGTTCCAAGTTCCAACAGAATTATTCGTACCTCCTGCACGTCAAAGTTTGCACGGTGAACCATTGAGAGCATCCAAGCGCCCTGGACTGAGTCGCGATTCGTATGAACCATACCGGTTTTCTATCCATTCATTTGGACCATGCCTTGAAGGATCCGTGGTGGATGGAGGACAACTCGGCAGCTGAATTAGAAATCGATCTATCGATCCCAACTTCCCAACCAAGCGTGGTATGCATGCAAACTGTAGTGGTGGTGTGGGGGGTTTTTCCCTTGCTTTTTGTTTCTTTTCTTCTTTTCGAGAGATCTCCTGTCTCACACCTAATAAACTTACTTATTAGTATTATTATGTATTGATTTTTTTTTTTTATTCTGCGTCGAAGTGGTATCACGTTTTCTCTCCTTTCTCAACTCGCCTTCGGATATCACTCAGCCGGTGGCAACCCCCTTGCGTACTCCTCGTGAGGTTCAGTCGCAGACAAATGCCGATGACAGCCAGCCACAAAAAGGGAGAGTTCAGCTGAAGTGTGTCGGCAGTGGGGATACCAACTGATTCATATCATGCCTATCCAAGAATGAACGGTAAGAACTAGGAGAGAGGCCAGAGTGGAAAATATGAATTAAGGCTCAATATCATACACAAAAATTAAAAGCATCGTAAGTTTCATTGTAACCAACATGCAACAACAGCCAGGGGTATTATTAAAGTCCAAGCACACACATAGTGGATCCCAACCGAGTATCCAGAAACACAGACCTGTACACATGCAGAAGAAAACAGATCATCCGTCACTCCCGTCTTTTCTCTAAACCATCCAAAGTAGTCATCCAGCCAACGATGACCGTCGAAACTCGACCATTCTCCGAACATGCTTTTGTACCAATTCAAAGAGGCACCATGATTACCACGTGACCCGCCGTGGATATATATGAAAATCACCCAACAAAATGTACATGATATAGATACAAAGGAAATGCAAAAAAAATGAAAAAAAAAATGAAAAATGAAAATGAAACCAAAATATCAAAAGAGTGACAAGGGGTCGGTCAAGCATATACATAAACGCTTCCAGGATATCATCCGAAATGAAGCAAATTAAGGCAAAATAGTATGCGAAAGATGTCGTGCGATCATTCCAAGGCGAAGAATCGTCATTAGTTCAGCAGGTTACTGAGGCCCATGCGCGAATCACGTGGGGATTCGGCTTTAGGTGCCTCTGGTTGAGACTCTTCGGGGGCAACGAGCCAGGTCTGCGACAACGAGGTTGAGTGCTGGTGCCAAGGCTGGTTGTCCGAAACCCATCTGGGCTTGAAGGGCAGATCGGCAAAAGTGTCGGACTTCTTCGGGGTTGACCACATGTAGACTTCATCCAATGAGCTCTGCTTGCGGAAGTCGCCGTATTGTTGGCGGGTGTCCACGGGAAATGGCAGGAGCTGCGGCGATGCGATGGTCCTAGGGGATGCGGAGGAAACTGAATTATGGTCTGAGACCATGGATGGTGGCTCCAGGGAGGGAGTATGAGAAGCGTCCGAGTAAGCAGGCGAGGTCAAAGGCGTCTCGACCGGGCGGTTGAGCGCGGGGAGTGTGTAGATAGGCGTCAGTTGGCGAGGGGCATCAAGGGAAGTGGTCGAGGTGGAGTCCCGCCTCGACCAGGAAGTAAAAGGTCTATCGGTCGAGATAGAAGTAAAGCGAGACCGGCTGGTTGGGCTGCCCAAAGACACGGAGGCGCGCGCATATGGGGCTTCAATTCGACCATTGAAAGTGCGTGAGATGTGCGTGGTACTCGAAGTGGGGAGACCTCTCCTCTTGCGGTTCATACTGCCGTTCCACCAGTTCTTCACTGCGTTGTCGCTGCGATTGCCGAGTCGTCGGGCAATTTCGGCCCACCGCTTGCCCATTTCGTTCACCATCCGCTCAATCATCAGACCCTCATCTGCGGAGATAGGCTCGCGGTTCAAAGATGGCTTAAGATTCTGGTGGAATCGTTCCCGGCATTGCTTGGGAGACCGGTAGTGCATGTGCTGCGAAATGCGCACCCAGTTGTTGGGGCCTTGTTCCCGAACCAACTGAAGTAGCAACTGATCCTCTTCAGGGACCCAAGGTCCACGGCGATGAGTAGGTGCCATTATAGATAAAGTCTTTGATGTATTGAAGAGATCGTTTTCACTTTGTTCCCTGTGACAGTCGGTTAGATGGTTATAAGTAGGAGAAGGAAACGAGTTGATGATCCGAGTAGTGAAAGCAAAGTAATAAAGGATGCAGGAGTGCCAGTAATTAAAAGAAGGGCACAGGGCGGGGAAGGTTGACAGTTAATATAATAAGGGAGGTTGAGTGCTTACCGATGGTGGGGGGTGGCCGACTTAGTGCACCAGAGATTAAATCCCACAAGTGCTTATTATATATGTGTGTATGTTGGAAAAGGGTAATCAGGTACCTGGATCCTAGAAAAGATTGCTTTGGTAATGGATGGATGGATTGAAAGAATTTAAGGTTCGAAAGGTACGGCGGTCCAGGTGGTAGATATATCTCTAGAAGAGTAAGGGGAAGAGACGGGAAATTTTGAAGTGATGGACAAGTATGAGGAGGGATGAGGTATGATCAGTTTTATAGCAATAATCAGAGAATAGGTACAATGACCAGGGAGACGGGTCAGAGAAAAATGGACTACTGCTCCACACTTAGAGCACGCTATAGGAGAAGATCTGATCCAAGATCTCGGAGAGCTGACAGTTGTCGGAGGTATAAAATGATAAAATAAAATAGAAAAATTAAATTATAATTTATTTTTTGGGGGGTGATTATATTTTTTTTTTAAATAATAAGAATTTATTTTTTATTTTTATTTTATTTTTCCCCTTCCCGCAGATTTCGTTACTACTACTGTATTGTCACACTCGTCACGAGCACTTTTGTATGTAATGTTTGTAATTTTGGTAACTTCCGACTTTTACTTGGTACACACACTCATACCCGACATGAAAGGAGGTTTTGTCACTGTCTACCCCGTACTCGAGTTCATCAATTGCTGCCTTGCTACAAAGGGGCTCCAGGTGTTATCCCTAGAGGCACAGGATGGTTCGCCTCCATAAGGTTCTTTAATCATGTTCGCTCAGAGATATATTGTACATACGTAAACCAGATGTACATTGTTTATCTAAATATGGAGCTCGGTATGTACGTACAGATATACTTACAGTACTCCGTACGGAGTACCCGACATACCTGGATACTCCTGGAGGGTGTCAACGTAATGACATAAGATACTCGAGTGGGGAAAATGAAAAGACAGGCTAAACATTCTTTGCAGTATCTTCTTTGGGTAAGACCCATCTTTAGCCTATGAATTTGACAGGGTCGTAATTTTGAAGCACACCCATGCACGACTCCACTCAAATTAATATAATTTTATTATTCTTAAAAAAAAAAAGGAATAAAGAAAGAAAGAATAAATAAAAAAAAAGAGACCAAGTTCTGAAGCGCAGGGGGAATTTCCGGATCGTGGGGGAAAGATTTGCCACTATTTGCTATAGTAACAGACTCTTACCACAGGACTGGTGTTGCAACAGGGATTCCTGTAGTACTAATGATTTGTGTGAAACATGAATATGCGTCTACTTCGCTTTTTATTTCCTAATTGCTTTTTAGGTGTACACCAAGCAGACATCGCGAGTCATTCATTGTATGAGAGACAGCGACATGAGACCATCCAGGGGGTGCGGAAAGACTTTGTTAATCACTCCTCCTCGCAAGGCTCACCCTGGTCACGATCTCCTTCTCTAGAATTATTATACATATGTACGCCATCCCAAGTACTAGACCTATGGAGATTTAACTCCGACGCCGCTATATCGGCGTTAAACGTCTAGGAACTTTTAGGAGAAATCAATGTAGTATCTGTAGGACGAACAGACACGTAGTTTCCGGATTAGTAAATAATCAGCCTCCATTCTGCTAACCTCTTCTTTTATTTTTATCACTTTAGTCCATCTGCTCGTATATGCAGTGGAGACCATGTTTAGGGGGAAAGTGTCGTCGAGATAGCAGAGAACAGTCTTCCTTGAGTCAGTCACGTCTCGATAAAAAGAAAACCATTTAATTTTAATGGGGTACAGGAACGACAAGTGAACGCGAGGAAGACCCCACGGTATCAATCATTAATTAGACTGTGTGGGAGGCAAAAGGGAAAAAAGGAACAAAAAATTAAGGTCCGATCATCTCCGTGGGTTAGTGTACTGAGTGCACTCATGGCCGATCCACTCTCGACACCTTGAATATGAGGTTGGCCTATGCTCGTCTAGGTTCAGGGCCCTGACAGGAGAACGGGAGCGGCAGAAACGGTCTGTGGTAAGCAAATGAGGAAAAGTCTGGTGTGTTGGGTGAGCGGGGCTTTTTTTTATCTTTTTTTTTTTTTTTTTTTGTCTTCCCTCGTTTTTATGGTCAGAATTAGATATTCTTACATCTTAAAAAGTCAAAAAAAAATAAAAGGGGGATAAACGTGTACTCCGTATGTGGAAAAGGGAGAAACAATTCCGTGAAGAAAATAATAAGAATAATCATACAATTCTGATAATATTAAAAGACTGATACTAACCATATTAACACCACAGTGTAATATGATAACTGCGAATCAAAAATCATCGATCTTCGTCTGTCGAAATTGTCCTTGATGAAAATTATACCAACAGATTGGGTTAGTGTTAAGCTAGTGTGGTTGAATTGGTATCATGTCGCGATCAAGGCAGACAAAAGCTTCATGGCCATAGCTCCGGGCAACAGCAGTGCCTTCCCAACAAGAAACGGCGACTTCGGGGACCCACTGTTGACGGGCAGTATCCCTGCCCAGTCATGGCAGACAGATCCTTTCGTGCATTGATAGTGCATCGCTCTTAGTCTGTTTTAAGAGGTGCCAACCTTAGCCTGGTACTAGCTAGTAGTTGACCGGCAATGGAGGGTGGGAGTGGGAGAGGACAAGGCATTATTGACAGGTATTAATTCCATTTTCTTTAATTATGATTAACAAATTAGGAAAGAGTCAAGGAAAGCAGGAAACAAATCAAATCCAATAAAAAGGGTGACGAAGGATGAGAAAACACCACCCGATCCAAATCCTCAGCCAGCCATGTTCACTTATCACTCCACTCCCCGTGGGCCGTTTACTGAGTACTTACGACTTGCTCCAACATGAACCGTTTGTGTGGGGGCCATGATTGGCGCAGTGCGTCTAATTCTAAGAATTTGGAATCATTAGACTTCGCTTTACTCAACATGGTTAAGATCATCGTGGAGATCGTGAATCTCGAACGGAGGGAACCTTTGCCTCGGTGCCAGTGGCTTCGCAAGTTACCGAACACTTTCCATTACTGGAACTTACCTCCATGGGCTTAGTCATCTGCATCGCCCTCCCAATTAGGAAATCTGTGAGGTCATCCAGCCCTAATGATCAGCTCCCGTAAAAACAACACAGCCATTGTTCGAGTTCATGATACGTATTGTAACCTTGAGGATTCTATTCTTGGCCATTGTCATTCATTGATTGACATTACTTGGAAGAGAAGAGAACCGAAAAGGGCTTCATTCGGAGAGATTACTGAGTTTACAGGTATGATCATCTTCATGTAGTGACAAAATAGTCAAGATCCCGCCAAACTCAAAGAGCAGCAGAAACATGAACAAAAGTACCTGATAACGAAGGCAAGAGGAGTGACAGTGTCCAACCATCTTCTTCAGTTCATGTTCCTGACTCACGTTCACTGCACCGTCAACCGGATACAGGATACTAGAGACTGGGTCCAAACTCAACTCACCTCTGTGCCGCCGATGCAGGACGAAGATTGACAGATCTCATGGGCCCTCTTCTTGCCGTCTCCATTTCGCCTTCCATTCGCCTTCCACCGTGCAATGCTCCGTTTGGCTGTTGGCCCTCCATCTGCTAGTCCATGCATCGTCATGCAGCAGCTACGCGCGAACGAACCGGCTGAAGATGGTTAAGAGGCGGACGGGGAAGTCGGGAACATCCGCAAATGGATAGGTACTGAATGGACCATTTAGAAAAATGACATTGAGCCGTAAATCCGGTTTTTCTGATTGGATTAACCCCGACTTTTAGCCATGAATCGAGGATCCTGCGCGCAGGGACGGTGCCGCTGTACTGGTGTTCACAGTGGGGAGGGCAGCAAAAGAAAAATCACGATGGAAAAAGCAATTATATTGAACTATAGAGCACTATCGTTCCTCCCCTATCCACATATACCTATATCATAGATCGAGTAATCGCCATCGGCGATTTTTTCTCCGATTAATTAGACAGACAAAACTGATTGGCCGATCTGGATGACCTCGATGAGGACTGAGTTCCAGGACAGTGGAAAGGGAGTATTAAGCTTCGGCAAGGAAGTGATCAGGATGTAATGAGATCGACCATGTGGAATGGAAGGCTCGCTTCGCTGCGATGATAAGTAACCTGTCGATGGTGTCGAGTCTCTCCGCAAATTAGCAAAATACAGTCGGATTGACTTTGAGGGAAGCGCTGTCATGCAAAGCGGCAGGAGTCCATCACATTCCTAGAGTTGGAGGCATGCAGCGTAGTGGATAACTTATGCTGTCAAAGCTGTCACACTATATGCGCCATAGAAACCATAAATTACATGTAAATCAATATGACAAGGCCCGCGACACATGGCAGATACCACGAGCGGGAATATCATTGAACTGTAATACGGCATACGATTTTAGATTGAATTTTTTGTTTTTCCAAAAATAACCCTCCTCAGTTAAATTGATATTAATATTCTCCATGTATGTACGGAGGACAGATGATGCAGTGATCAGTCAAATGTCATAACGAATTTAACCGGTACGGTCGATCCCTCATCCAAGCGTACGACTAAATACTAGTAAGTAGGGTGCATCGACCGCATGACGTGAGCCTCGATCTGCCCGGCCATTGGTCAGCATATTTAAGGTATTTGTCATTCTGGGGCTGGTGGGTCCTGTACCTTTTTTGGTAAAGATAAGCGGAATATTTCTCTTTTGTTTGAGATCCGAAAGAGGCTTTAATTCCGTTTTTTTTTTTTCGGAGAGCATCCCATGTGCTCACATGGATCATCCAGACAACTACTAACAATAAAGGAGCTTCCCATGCTGGTAAAGTTGAAACAAAAGTAATCCAGGGGACTGGTAAGTTGTGAAGAACAACCGTCAATAAACAATGATCAACCGTCACACATCAAATTTCGCTTGACAAGAAATATTCCTCGCCACTAGATTACATCTTCTCGATCGAGATATTACTACTGGAGTAGTACTATCCATTTCCGAGCTGGTTGTTGGACTAGCATACTGTACTATGCTCCCCTCCCCCCAAAAGGACGCAGTTCGTGGCAAATAGTGGGGAAACCGCTTTTCCCTGACGTTTGTAGATGTGAATCTCGCCCTGAGCTTCGTTTACTGTTTAAGGCAGTGAAACTAGTCCAGTCTAGCACCGATGATGTCCATGGGGTTCTTCGGGGACCCCCTCGGCCTCCGTTGTACTTAGTATCTCCTAGGAGCCAGACGATCTTCTGGCGAGGGAGCCAATGTGGTAACCCCATTCACGTCTATGGGCGGTCGTTGAAATGCCATGTGGACGGGTCCTTGCGATCCACCCTCGTGGTACGCAGCAAACAAAGCACTTCCGGAGTACACACAGATTCATTCCATACTTCTTACGTATCCATACACGTTAGATCTTCCGGGTCAACCTAAATATTACTCAAGCCTGCTGGATACATCCATGTCAGGGGAATTCCAGAGAAAGGGGAAAGAACACAGAGAGAATACTACGGCCTGGTTCGATCATCAAACCAGACAGGTCACAATACCCGATCAACGGCTGACCCGAAAACTTATATTGGACTATTGATTGATCGGAAAGCGCTTACTAGTGGAGTCGGAACCTCGACAATGCGATACGCTACACGCGCTGACTGTTAGAGTTTTGGACCCGAATGGTCACCGAATGGTACCCTCTGGGCGGTACCAATCAAAAGTCCGGGACGTATTTGAGTTCTCTCGTTCTTGTTCATTAACATCCTGCAGGACAATGCGATCGGCCCTGTCAATTGCCTAAAATGTCGTGATACAGCACACATTGGCGACCTTGGATTGAATGCCTGGGGCACCACCAGTAGCCGTACCAAACTTCTGGGCTTACGAAGTTTCGAGATGGTTTTTTTTTTTTTCTTTTAACCTTCTCTGTCCATGTGCATGAGGGTAACTATCCAGATCAAAGAAAGCATGATCTGATGCTCTCTTCGATGTAGGCCAAAAATAATCACATGTAACAAACCAAGCGTCCATCAGCACGTTTCAGGACACGTTTAGGGTTTGACATGGATGAGGACCCTTAAGTAAAGTAATATCTCTTTTACGCAGGCTGTTCAATGCTGTGTAACCCCCAAAAAGTAAATGAACCAGGATTCCCAATGCAGGATACCCTGTATGGGGAGGGAATGTGGTTTAGAGTGGAGCGAACGGCTCTCTCGCATCCGCAGCTGTTTCCTGACTGTCGGGCCTCCTACTCTGCGAACCTCAAGAGGTCCGAGCACCCCTCGGGGCGGAGTTTGACTTGTTTGTACGGATCAGAGGTGAAATGAAGAGGAAAAAAAAAAAAAAAAAAAAAAGAAAAAGGACAAATAAATGCCAAGATCATGTATAGCGTCGCTGTGTGCACTCCGTATTGATTCTTGGGCGCCAAAGGATTGCGTCAATGGATCTACTACTATTTGTTTGACAAGGCAATCGCTTCTGGATCCTGTCTCAATCTAGTAGGAGTCGAGATGGCATGTTCTAGAGCAACGAAGTGACAACGGAGCTGTCATCCATCCATCCAGTAGGTACTGAGAAGAATGATCGGCAGCTTGTAACAGACCGAATACAAGGCTGCATAAGATACCAATAATTCCATACATACAGAAATAAATACATCAATACAGTGACCACATGTCCTGCAGGAATCATGTTTTCCATACACAGAACAATGGTAATATATATATCTCAAATTCGAAAGGAAAAGGTCTAATCAAGATAACCTCGAGTGACAGGTAAAAATTAGGAAAATTAGGATTTCCCTTTGATAGTTTAAAAACCAAATAAAAAAGGTTGTGTAGAAAGAGTACAGTCGTAGGTAAAGTAAACAGACCAAAATCTTGGGTCCATCGTTTCTTGTCAGAATAATCGACTTTTTTTAACTCATACCCGTAAAACGGTGAACCTTTCCCATGGGATGTGCTAATCGAGATAGTAGATAAGTACCAGAATCTAAATTTGGTTGACTTAGCGTTGTTGTATGTACCTCGTAAACTCCCTCGAGTCAAAGAACAATGGTTCTGGATCCTTGGGACCATGAATGACGCTGAAGGTACTACGTACTCCGTACCCAAGTTACCTCTACCTTGGAGGGAGAGGGGGGAGTGTTTACGACCTAAGATTGCTCCATACTTACCTAAAAGGGGGGAAGTGTTGGCTTGTCCTGTCAGAAAATACGAAGAGGGAGGTGGGCTCCGCTCTGTTGGGCGGCGTCTTCTCTCTCTCTCTTTTTTTTTTTTTTTTAATTTCTTTTTCCCTCGGGCTTTATGAGTGAGAGAAGTGTCGGGGACCATGTGGTTCCCGATTCGCCCAAGTGCCCAGTCTGAGACGAATCTCCCGTTCTGGTTTAGTTTCCATTCAACCTCTAACTAAACTAGTAGTTCATTTTTTGTTCCCACGGACTTGTCACTTGCTGGTCCCCGAGCCCTAAACCTAACTCAGGGATTCGGACAACGACTATGTATGTCGGATTTGTATATAGCCAATTTATGCATAACATATTCAAACATGATAGTTCTTTTTGCCAGGTTGAACTACGACTCGATAGTGGTTCAATAAATCCTACGCCTATGAATTCCTGTACCATGCCTACACAAGTTCTTTTTGATTTTAGTCTCTTTCCTAATCGGTGTAGTTATATATCCAGTACCCGGTAGAAATAAAATCAAATCAAAGGAGTCGATTGCTGGTGCCCAACGTGAGGTCTAGAGGATTCTATAGTATACATTTTGTTCTTCCTCCTCATTGCCCTTCCCAATTGCCAAAGAAGAAGCGGCATCAATGTGACGCCACATTCCCAATCTAGTGGTATATGGCCTGCAAATTACCCAATGGAGAAGTCACCCAACCTCGAAAGAGTAGTAGATATCGCGCAGTCTCTAAGATGCCCTTTGTCATGACCCGAAGCCACGGCAAGGTTCAAACGTTCCCTAGGTTCCAGGTCCATGAAGTCGGGATTCTCTTCACCAGTCCCATCTCTATACGAAGAAGAACCACGGAGATTCAAAGAAGTTCAAGCCACCTCGTACCGATTCTTTCAAGCAGAACGGGTGACTTTCCGTCCGGGAGAAGTGGAAAGTCATCCGTCTCTACGTTGTACCCAATTGATTTGCGGGTCCGGTGTTTGGCTTCTACAGGGATGCCACGGTGAAATAAAAAAAAAGGACGGCGTCTCGAACATCTTGTTTGACAACCCCCCCACCTGGGATATCCCCATACACACTAAGCCGTGATCCTCGAATGAAACATGATCCTGGTAGAAACGTAGTGGCGTCGAGAAACACCGGGATGCTACAGAGCCAAGCATCGGATTTTCAACTTGCGTATGGCTAAAAAAGCCGTTGCACATCATCAACTGAGGGATATCTTGGACTCCCGTTCACACGCGGTATCCACTGGTCCGCTAGAATCCTTGCCTATAGTGTTCTATTCTTTGTCCTAGTGAGCCATCGGTGAATGTGAGCGTGCTGGTGGTTGTCTCATTACGGTCGGAGTAGTTTTGTCAGATGGCCCACCACTGCAGACACTTTGACGATAGGACCAGCGTGTGGGGAAGGCCGCGGGACATGAGACCGGATGATTTGACTTTGCTCAAAGACTATCAGTGCAAAGAGTCCCACAGGAAAAATGCAAGTCTGCGATGTGAAGAGGGGTTGCAGGTCTTTTTTGGGCTCTGGTGAAACGGTCTGACAGATAACAATTCGAAAGTTAGCAGTCTGTGCACTCTGTCAGAGCATTACTGGATAAAGACCTCCCCAGAAAGGAAGTGACAATATACTCAAGATTTACAAAACAAGACAGGTTTGTAACGTCCAGCGACCTTCACTGTATTACGGCGAAATTGTCAAAAATTTAGTGACTAACCGATACCGTACTTGTTGGTATATCTTGTCTGTCTGCAGACGGCAAAGGTATGCCAATCGATTCTCCTTGTCGGAATGGCTCTGTGATCTTGATGGCGTAGGTGTTGTCAGATTAGCGCCACCGCACATCCACTGGGTGGGCATATTCTCGCCATCTGCGGCATTTTCCTCATATCCAAGTAGATAGGTCGTCAGCTCAATGCGTTCAAGGAGCATTTGGAGGCAATGTGACTGGGCCATCAATCCAGTCAACGTCAAGTAGGGAGTGGTTCGTGTACGCGCGACATCTTTGCCCCCGCTTGCATCCTCGTGGTCATGGATTTTCCTTGCATGAATCGTATGTCCGTATGGATGGGAAACAAGATCCAGTAATTGACAGAGCAACCCAAACTTTCTTTCCATGAAGGAGATTCATCAATAAGAGGTCGTCAGTACATCCTTTCCTTACTTGGCCTGTTCGTGTGCTGCACACTGCTACCTCGCCTTGATCTCGGGGGCCTTGACTGGCTGATCGTCCCGATAGCTTCCCAGCCATTGAAGTCTCATGGAGTGAATGTAACCATAAATAATCCTGAATTTAGATATCTCAAAAAAATGGTTAGTGGGTATGAAACAGCAGCGGCCCGATGATGATGAGAGCCCGTGACACCCCCTTGCCTTTTTGGGTCAAGCAAGCGTGGTTGTATTGATCATTTTTTTTTTCTTTGTCTATCACCTTAAGTTACTCTTCCACCTACCATCTACCGTCAATCCAGGAAGCTTTCACTCATGCATCTCTGCTACTTGAGAGTATGGCTGTCATTACGTACTAGACATCATATCCCCGAAAGCATGATCAATTGCCGTTCACTATCACAGAGGGAAAAATTGAGACCGAGCATGGCTCGAGACGTAAGCAGGGAAATGCTTAGCAGGCCCCCTCACGACGAGTCTTTCCAGCAACATCTCGTGGATTCATTGTAGCTTGTACACTTCGAGACTAGGTGAGCAACTAGTCCTTACAGAGTGAACTTTCATCATCGAGCAAAAGCTTACTGATTACTGCACAGTCAGTGTTCTCGTCAGATATCCGGTAATAGTCGGAAAAATCTTCATCTTGGCCATGATCTCAAAAAAAATAAAAAATTAAAAAATTAAAAAGTACCGCTGCCCAAATCTTTCCATAGAAGCGGTCCATGATATTAGAAATACTGAAGGACTAGCGATCTACTAGTATAACTTAGTGATCGTCTAGTCAGTTGACTATGGGCTCGGCTATGAGCAATGCGGGCTGTGTGCACGGTATCTACCCGGCTGTCGAAACTCTATCGGCAGGCGCCATCCCTTCCAGGCCCAGTTTTTCAGCCTTGGGTCCCAGTGCACAGGTTAAGCGCATGGCCATCCCGTCCCGAAGCTGGAAAACATGCCCCATATCCCCTTCCTGCTGGGCAATAAGCGATATCGATCGTGATCCACGGGCCCCATACTGGTTTGAACTGCTTCACAGTCACCTCCTAGTCCCGCTCCTAGGCTGGCTGTCTAACCTAGAATTGCCAAATCAGTGCTCAATCTGGGAAGAATGTGTCGTTTCTCTGTCGCACTACTAGAGACCGGTGTCTCGGGTTAACACCCGCTGAATACCGTGATACAACTACGGGTTCTAATATTAGGCATGAGCTTGTTGGGACTTGCGAATGACTCGCTTCCAACTTCGCCGCAAAGTGAAGAATGGAAAAAAAAAGAAGAGAAGACCCAAGAATGGGTGAGGAGGGACTGTGTCGCAGACCCTGCGATGCATCGTACTTGCAATTTCGTGACCGGCAAGTGGGTGCCGGTCAGGATTCTCTGCCTAACACAAAACATTACCTAGCCTGCTCCACTAACTCCTCATCTTTCCCCTCATCTTTCCGCCTGTGCCGTGAGGTGAACGACTACCATTGGCATACTGTTGCCGAAAATGAGCCTGATATGACCGACGTAGGCACACGTGCTGCGTAACGCCTTTGGCATGCTCAGATACATCACAATTCCCAACGCTTAGTGCTCATCAAGAAGGGCAGGATGAGGTCATAGCTTCCTCATAATTGAATCACAGACTTCCAATTTTTCTGCTGGCAAAAGAAAAGAAAATTGAGCCATCCAAAGCAAAAGCATGTACTTACAATGGCCAGTTTCTCCAGCCACCTTCTGGATTCGGTTGAGAGGGCTTCATTGGAGTCACATTTGCTAATGCTAAGTGGCGTAGAACGCATACTGTGGATTCAGTTCAAAAAAATACACTTTCGATAAAATCGAATTATTGTTTGTGATTCTATCATGCATAACGCATACATCAAATCAGGTTTCTGCGGCATTCACCATGACAGAATTACTCCTACACTTGGACAGTTCTTGACGAAACCTCGATTTTCCCAAGTCCAAGGGTCGAGATCTTGAAATCAATTAACAGTTGATTCCAAATATGTTTCCCTTTCCCCTTGCATGAATGTGATCAGATGCATTTTCTGGATAGCAATCTACCTCTAACCGGGTTTCCTAGATTGTTTGACCGAACAAGAAAATGCGCAGGAGAAATCCAGGTAAAAAATGGAACATCACTATCAGTGGTACTTGACAAATAGTATACGCTCGTGCCAATTCTCTACGCCCTGACCAAAACAGGCATTGTCTCAATCGGACAAGCAACCTCGACCGTGTTGCCTCCCTCGTACACCTTGTCTTCACCCCATAATTTCCACGAAGCCCCTGCTGGCAGATAGGCAGCTATCTTCCGCTGTCCTGCTTCAAGTACCGGTACTATAAGATACTTAGAGCCATACATGTACTCTGTCTCGATATCCCATGCGGTCTTGTCCTCCGGGAACTCATAGAACAAAGTCCGGATCACCGGGGAGCCCTTCTCATGGGCTTCTTTCATCAAGCTCCTAGTATAGTCTCGGAGCTCTTCACGAATGCCAATGTATTTCTTGCAAATCTCATAGATCTCTTCTCCATACGACCAAACCTCATTGTCAGATCCCGACGCAGTAGGCTGTCCCTCCGGCTTTGGTTCGCGGTCACCATGCAGACGCATCACAGGGCAGAATGTCCCCCACTGGAACCACCGGGTAAAAAGCTCTCTGAAAGCAGGATCATCCGGATTACCTCCATGAAAACCGCCGATATCCGTAGTCCACCAAGGGATCCCAGCCAATCCCATATTCAGCCCGGCAGCCAGTTGATTGCGGAACGAGCTCCAGGAGGATGCAATGTCGCCGCTCCATACAAGGGCACCATATTTCTGGCTGCCGGCCCAGGCACAACGAAGAAGATTCACGATGTTCTTTTGACCCTCGGCCTCCATGCCTTCGTAGAATGCCCGTGCGTACTCTTTGGGGAAGATGTTTCCGATCTGCATGTTGGGACCGGCGTGATAGCGATATATATCGAAATCGTAGATGCTGTATTCGGGCTCCGCTTCGTCTAGCCAGAAGACCTTGATGCCCTTGTCGTAGTAGTTCTTCTTTGCGGTTTGCCAGATAAACTTCTGGGCTTCGGGGTTGGTGGCGTCGAAATGCGTGATGTCGCCGTCGCACTGCATGGCGATTCGTAGGCCGCGATCGTGCCGGATGAGGAGGCCTCGCTCGAGCATCTCTTGGTAGTTCACGGATGTAGTCTCGACGGTAGGCCAGATGGATACCATTAGCTCCACGTTGAGTTCCTTGAGTTCTTTGATCATAGCATCTATTGTTTGAAGTCGATGTCAGTTAAGTGTTTATCTATTCATGACGTTGTAAAGGACAGACAACCCACCAGGATCGGGCCAGAATTCAGGATCAAAGCTCCAGTCGCCTTGATGTTTCCAATGGAAGAAGTCAATGACGATCAGGTCCAGCGGAACCTGTCGCCGTTTATATTCCCTCGCCACGTTAAGCAGCTGCTCCTGGTTCCAGTACCGGAGCTTGCATTGCCAGAACCCTAAGCCGTACTCAGGCATCATGGGAACATAGCCAGTCACCTTAGCATACGCCTCCTCAATTTCTGCTGGTGTGTCACCCGCGACGACCCAGTAGTCCAGCGCCTTGGTGGAATATGCCTCGAAGCTCATCGTATTCGTTCCAAAAACAGCCCTTCCAATACCAGGGTTATTCCACAAGAAGCCATATCCGAGGGAAGAGATCGCAAAGGGGACACTGGCTTGGGAGTTTCGATGAGCCAATTCGACATCGGCACCTTTGAGGTTCAAAGATGGCTGTTGATATTGACCCATACCAAAGATCTTTTCCTTAGGATCGAGGGACTCGAAGCGCATGGTGAGGTGGAAATCGCCCCCTAGGATTCCTCGCAGTTCGCGGGCTTCGACCTCCAACGCGCTACATTTCGGGTCTTTGGGATCACGACGATGGCGAGCATATTCCTCCAAGAGCTTATTTCCCTTGGAGTCGTAAATGATGATCTTGCCGCGTTGGGAGACGACCGCTTTGATTTTGCCGTTGGAGATGCTCGCTTCTTTGCCTTCCGGTGTCTCGATGACGGGCTTACTTGCACTGGGTTTTGTGGACAGCGCCCAGTCTTCGGTGGGCATCGACGAGAGTTTCGTAGCCCTCACTCTGAATGCGTTCTCGCCCCATGACTGAATCCAAAGCAGATGGTCATCGAAGCGAAAGATGAGCTTGTCGTCTTCAGCATAGAGCATGGTGGAGAAACTGAGGCCGGTAACTGTATTATAATGGGCCCAACTGGCTCAAGAGCGTTAAGAACAAAATAATGCTATCTGAATGTAAAAGAGACTTCAATCGTTATGCTTGGGGGGATACGGAGCCATTAAATGATCAGAGCGACTGGCGTCCCCTTCGTGGGGACTCAACCCTGCCAACGCAACAACATGTCCCCCTCCAACACATGCAGCAAAGCGACTAGACCGGTGTTCCAACCGTCGGTATATAACGACAATTGGTAGTTCCCCTGCGGAGGAACTCCGGTGGTGGTGGGGGATTTCATTGTTCAACTACTTATCCATATTAACCGGGCGAGCGAGCTCTCTTCGGATTGGCACGATGAGACTATAGCCTAAAGTCCGCCGCGTCTCGTACGACCCCTCAAGGCTAAAGAGGATATCACCAACGGCCTTCATGTGGAGCAAAGCGATGATTTACCTGCGAGATAAAGATGTGGAGGCTCCGATCTCTCGGTTTCTCCCCCCGCATTTACATGATGACGTCCGGTACTCTACTCCATGGATCCATCCATGATATCCCCAGATATTTCCCGATTGGGATCAAGGACGTCTGGTTCTCCAGTCTGAATGTGTATCACACGATTCTCTCTAAGCGTGGCAGTGGTCTTGATCCAGACGACGCCATACTCCTGTCCAACACAAGCCTTCTTTGTTGAAGTCCCCCCACGCTCATCCAGGCCGAGCTTACGCAGCTTGCACTCCGATGACTGACAGGCTCTCTCCGGTTTCAAGCAATCAGATACCCGAGAAACTGCGCCCAGGATCCTCGGTTGAATGACAGTCCAATAAGTCAAACCATTTAACTCTCATTACATATGCCATACCTTGTACCCCATGGGGAACCTTGTCAATCCTGCGGGGTGCATTTCATTTACCCCAGATAATGGACAAACTCCGGTATCTTGGCCACTGCTTTAAAGTTAGAGTACAGGACAATGATGTGTTTGCTTGTGGATGAATGGCATCTCGCGGCACTCATAGGAGTTATAAATACGTCATGTTTCCTCGTGCCTGGAATGCACATTCCACACACCTCTCTCAGGCTTTCTCGTGAGATTTATACTTTACAAGATGCAAATTGACCAAGACGTTCCCAAGGAGCATGCTGCTCACATAGAGCATGCCGTAGGAACTACGGCTCCAAGCAAGGACGCCCTACAGGCCTCTACGGATGAGCATGAAGCTACCGTGTGGGAAGCCCTGAGGCACAACTATAAAGCCGTGTTGTGGTCTGCCGCTATCTCGTTGTCGATCATTATGGAAGGATATGATGTTGGTGAGTATTATCATATATACTGCTATTTCATTGAGTTGCTGGGCCTTTCGTAACGGTGCTATAGCCCTCATCTATCAGTTCTTCACATACCCTGCATTCCAAGAAAAATTCGGATCATACCGTCCAGAGCAAGGAGACTACATAGTTTCAGGACCCTGGCAGGCAGGTCTCAGCAATGGTGCCAATGTCGGTATCGTGATTGGCGGCTTCATGAACGGCTACTTGTCTACAAGATTTGGATACAAGCGAGTCCTTCTGGCAGCCCTCTTCTTTATGAACTGGTTCATTTTCCTTCTCTTCTTCGCTCCGTCAGCGCCCGTGCTGCTCGTCGGGCAAATCCTGTGCGGGCTCACTTGGGGCATTTTTGCGACATCATCACCAGCCTACGCCTCGGAAGTATGTCCACTTGCTCTCCGTGGATATTTGACTTGCTACGTGAATCTCTGCTGGGCCATGGGTCAATTTATCGCCTCCGGGGCCCTTTACGGCTTGCTTAAGATCGAAAGCGAGTGGTCTTACCGTATTGCCTATGCTCTACAATGGATCTGGCCTGTTCCTCTCTTCCTTCTTATTATGTTTGCACCAGAGTCCCCATGGTGGTTAGTACGAAACAATCGTGTGGACGATGCCTATAAATCTCTTGCCCGACTCGATACCAGAGGGCGCGAATCACACCAGAGAACCCTAGCTCAAATCATGCATACCCTTGAGCTCGAGTCAAAGTTGGAGTCCGGATCTAGCTATCTAGACTGTTTCCGAGGCATCGACCGGCGCCGTACCGAAGTTGTCTGTATGAGCTTCGCCGGTCAAGTCCTGTCGGGCTCGGCCTTTGCGTACACTCCTACCTACTTCTTCGTCCAGGCGGGAATTAGCACCGAAAATGCCTACCAAATCACGGTAGGAGGTACGGCGATATCCTTTGTCGGGACTATCATCTCGTGGTTCTTGCTGACCCGGTTTGGTCGACGCCAACTATACGTGACTGGCATTGCCTGTTTGACCGGTTTCTTGTTGATCATCGGCATCACTGCTGCGGCATCGGAGTCCAGCAGCGCGAAATGGGGTCAAGCTGCTTTGTGTTTGGTTTGGCTCTTCACCTATTCCGTCACGCTGGGTCCTGTTACCTACACTATTATCTCTGAGACGTCGTCCATTCATTTGAGGGCAAAATCAGTTTGCCTATCCCGCAACGTCTACAATATCACCAATATCGTTGCCCAAGTCGTCGAACCTTATCTGATCAACCCGACCGAGGCTAATCTGAAGGGTAAGACGGCGTTCGTCTGGGCAGCGACCGCAGCGGTGACCACCATCTGGGCATTCTTCCGACTGCCGGAATGCAGAGGCAGGACTTATGATGAGCTGGACGTGATGTTCCATCAGAAAGTACCCGCCAGGAAATTCGCTACGTATCAGGTCAATGCGCATGATGCGGATGCACTGAAGACGAGTTCAGCGGAAGGTGTTGTAGACCATAGTGGGAATAAAGATTGAACGAAATGTATCAGAGCAGGAGTAAATTCGGCTGAAGAACGATGGAGGTGAACTTAATTCAGTGCTATTGAGTTATCATACACTTAAACAACATAAACGTTTATGAGTGATTTGTAGGTACCAACTAAAAGGAAGTCCGTCGCCGCCTCCGAGCGGTGAGCCCAAGGTTGACTTCTGCTCATCGCCGACACTTCCAAAGCTTCAGTTCGCGATTGTTTCTTATCTTTCTCATATCCCCCTTCTTCTTCACTTTATTATTCGTAAAATTTTTCCCGGGTTACATCTTTGCCTGCTACACATCTTTCTTACCGTATCCACAATATTCCTTTCAATCCGCAAGTGACCCTCCCCCGCAATGGAGGTCGCCGGCATACAACAGCCTCCCGCCTCCAACGGTAACCACGCCATGGATGCGTCAATGGATATCGACATGGACTTGGACCTTGGCCCATTGCCGGAAGCCGAAATGATCGAAACTGTGAGTATGAATGCATCCAAATTGCCCACCGTGCCTCGTCTAACCCTCGTCGCGCGACTCAGGACCCTGCGGGCGGAACAGTTCAGGATGGAGCCGTAGATCCTCAAAGCTCAGAAGCCCAGTACGAGAAAGTGCACGTCAGAGGTGTCGACGAATTAACGACGGATAACATCAAACAATTTGCGACCGAGCACTTCACCCTCGAAGCGCCTTCCCGGGTCGAATGGATCGATGACACTTCGGCAAATATCATCTACTCGTCGCCTGAAATCGGTCTCCAGGCTTTGTCGGCCTTTACGCAGGCTAGTGAAGAGGAAGATACGTCTGAGTTACCGGCGTTGCGACTCCGATCCGCTAAGCTCCTCTCTTCCCACCCCGATTCCGTACTCCAGGTGAGATCGGCCGTGAAGACCGATCGCAAGAAGCCTCGCGCCCATGAAGCCAGTCGTTTCTACCTTATGCACCCCGAACACGATCCTCGCGAGCGCCTGCGACGTGAATTTGACGATAGACGACGTCAAGGTGGCGGAGACGATGGGGATTACAGGCGGAGACGGTTCGACGGCCGGGAACTGCGGCGACGGAGGGATCGTGACGGAGATGAACTTATTAGCGCTAATATGTATGACGATTCGGGGGCAGCTAGCACGGATTATCCCGAGACAGGAAGAGGTCGCGATGAGCGAGGCCGGCGGCGGGACCGGGACCGGGAATTGTTCCCATCGGATGAAGGACGTCCTTCCGGGCGTCTTCAGAATCGCAGTGCTTCTCCGGGTCGAGATACCTTGATGGAAAGCGGATATTCAGAGCATGACCGTCGCGACTCGCGCAAACACTTCCGTGAGCGATCGCCTCAGATCGATCGCCGGAATAAAGGCAAGGAACTCTTTCCATCCTCAAAACCCTCCGGCGCCGATGCCGATGCCAACTCGCGAGAGCTATTCCCGAATAAACCAGCGACCAGTTATCTCAAGAAGGAGCTGTTCCCTAGCAAGCACAGCAATCATCGTCGGTCGGATGCCATTGATGCTGCAGATGAGACGGCAGACCTGTTCTCGAAGAGAATCTCAGTCCCTCTTGTGGATGGTTCTCGGGATCAACGACGGAACAAAAACGTTGAGCTTTTCCCAGACTCGGAGGAGAGCGAAGTCAATATCCGGGGAGCAGCTGGCCCAGACCAAGGCTTCTCGATTCGTGGCGCGGCGAATGGTCTCTCAATTAAAGGACGAGGCGCATCTGTTCGCGAGCTCTTCCCATCCAAGTACAAATCCAACGCTGGCAAGGAGCTGTTCTCGGATAAGATAGAGGGACGAGGAGGCCCACGCCGGAGGGCGGAGGATATGTTCAGCTGAAAAGCATTTTAGAGATTGCACATCGGCGAGGAACGTGAATTTACACTCATTCAATATAATCGGGAATAAGGGGAGGGGGCCTTTGAGAATCAGGTAGAAAACGTGTCTAATGACGCCGTCCAATTTGTGATACCATTTACTTTCCTCTTCTCGTTTTACTTTCTTTTATCTTTTTCTCCGGCGTCTTCATATCTGAATTTCTGCATACTTGGTTTTTTTTTAAAAACATGTATTATAGATTCGTTAGATTCTTGAAAACTCAATGTGCCGTACATACGGAATGATATGATCCGAACCTCTCGAGATAAAGCTATGGTTATCGATCCCGGTGTTCATCACGACTTTCCAACTACACCTTAACTTTTAACATCAGGAAAAATAAGCCGAGATGCCACCAACTTCCCAAAGCCCCCCGTTGGCGAGTATTCTGGTAGCCCGCTTTCTACGAACCAACAACTACGCCGAGTCTTTAAATGCATTCATCCGTGAAGCGGGATTGCCCGCCGACGCGGGGCAAGTAACAGACAACAAAGAGGGAAACAATTGGACGATCGAGAGCGTACTCGAAGAGAAGAAAGCCTTTGACCAGACTCTGGGATTTGAACGGTACGGAGAAGAGGAAAAGGATGAATGGAGTGTTCCTGGTGAGCTACTTTAATTTTCTCATGACATAAATACATACATTCATATATATATATATATATATATATATATCTCCCAGTACCTAGTTAAATAAAAGCCTAGCTAACAAGGCACACAGCACCTTCCAACCCCAAGATCGTAGAGACACCCACATCATCAAACATCCTCGCCTGCTCCGTCGATGCATGGAGACACCCACACGGCAATGAGGATAACCAAGACACCACCTCATCTCGTCTCATCGCCACAGGCGCAGACAAACAACTGCATCTCTTCAAAACAGAAGCCGACAATGCCATCTTCAGTTCACTCCCCGGACTCTCCGAGTCCCCAATCCTATCATACGTCTCTATCCGGAACGGAGCATACGTCTGTCTAACCAACATGTCAGGCCAGCTCCTCTTACAAAGGGATGCCGAGATCCTCGACAAAAGAAAAGACCACTCCAAATACGCCGTCAAAGTAGTCGCATTCGAAGAGCACGACGACAACGACTCCCCCCAAAGACCTATATGGGTAGCCACAGCCGGCTGGGACTCCAAGATCCATCTCTACCGTCTAGATATCCCAGACTCAGACTCAGACTCAGACTCCGTAGCCATCGGCGAGCCCATCGCATGCATCACCCTAGCTTCGAACCCGGAGTCATTGCTCTTCGTCCAACACCCCGATACAAAGGAACTACTTCTACTCGTCTCCCGGCGCGACTCAACCCATCTGTATTACTACCGGGTCCAACAACAACAACAGCAACAGGACCCACCATCCACCCCATATGAATGCATCCTCCTCGGCAAACAGAACCTGGCTCCCCATTCCAACGCCTGGATCGCTTTCTCCCCGTCCTGTCTCGCCCTCAGTCCCCATGACCCGGGCCTCTTGGCCGTCGCTACCTCAACTTTACCGCATATGAAGGTCATCATTGTGCGGCTTCTGTTCCCATCTACGGATGGCTTGGATGCTAGTGCGTCCGGCCGGGAGCCGGAGACACAGGCTACGCAGGCTTTTGCGGCGCTGTCGCTTCAGAATCGCGAGGATGCTGCCATTGTGATCCAGGCGAATACGTTTGCGCCGCAGACGGCGTATTCGACGCCGCAGGTTGTCTGGAGACCGGATGGTTCGGGGCTTTGGGTTAATGGGGATGATGGGGTGATTCGGGGAGTGGAGGCTAGGACTGGGAAGGTGGTTACTGTGTTGAAGGAGGGGCATGTGGTTGGGTCTAAGATTCGGACGATATGGGCGGGTTGGGTGGATGCTTTGAGGGATGGGGAGGTTGTTAGGGAGGAGTGGTTGGTTAGTGGAGGGTTTGATAGGAGGTTGATTGTTTGGAAGACTTGATTGTATTGGTTACTTCTACTTGAGTTTGTGTGGAGATATCAAGGCTGCGTATCATATCTGACGGTCCCGGTCAACGTCATTTGCGATCAGATAAGGGAGAAGAAACACTCATGACAACATAAGAATGAATTGATAGAATATAAATAAATTGATTGCTATTCTGATCTACGAAATGTAGCCCTCCGTCCATGCACCCTCTCGCCACAGAAGTAAAAGGGAGAGGGTGTTTGGTAATTGGAGGGCATGGAATCTTCTCTCGGCACGTTGAAAAAATCCTTCAGCAAGCGCGCATTAAGATAAGCACGAAGCTGTACACACATATGCCTGTTCATACGAACATTGAAAGCCCATCAGGGGGCTGCGGAATTGCACAACCTACTGACCAAAACACACAGGAAGAACGGAAATAAGTGTCAGGCCCATGTCGTGGAATCGAATCATATTGTCTTATTTAGCAACCGTTGCGCGGAACCAGCCAGAGGGTCTATCCGACAGGACGCCTGGGATCATGGCACGTGTGAAACACCAACTCAATGCGCTCCCATTTTTAATTCATTTCTAAATTAAGTTGATTTATGCGATCTCACGCTTGCCCTCCTTGCGCTCCTTCTGTAGCAGTTGTTAGTCGATCTTCTCTCTCTCTCTCTTTTTTTTTTTTTATCATTATGGTTGGAGACAGGTCGCAGATGGTGTTGGGAGGGGAGATTTGTCAACGTACCAGAGCCTTCATGGTACCGTGAAGAGCGTGACGGTGGTTGCGGCGGAACTTGGGGTCAACACCCTTGAGGGAGGGGTAACGGTGAGTCTTAGGCTTCTTGATACTGTTGCGAGTCAAGTATGTCAGTGGCCTGCTCTTTATCGTTTCATTCCGTAGTGTCCATTATCGGAGGGGTATTGGCTGAATATGTTGCATTGCTGGATCTGATTTTCGATCATCCCGAGTTCGCCGTCGAAATAAACCGCCCACCACACCCAACAATACAACATATCGCGGCCACCCCACTCCGGTCGAAAGAAGTCGTGTTTCATGAAGGATAAGGATCGAATGGTACGCACCCGTTACGGTGAGCCTTCTGGCTGTTGTGGTGCTGAGACGCGTTCTTAGACTCTGTCAAAAGGGAAGACGTCAGCGATTCCGAACAACGAAGTCCAAAGATCCCGTCATTTCGGGAAATAATCCCAGGATCAAAATCTCCATTTTCATTCAGCAGGAGAACCGGGGGATCACCACATACTGGCCATCTTGTCGGATTTGTCGCAACTGGGAGACGGTTGACGATGAGTTGGCGAGTGAGGTTACCCTGAACTGAAGCAGAAGGCGCAGAGACTCTCTCCGCCTTTAGGGCTCCCGTTTGTGGGATTTCGCTTACCGTCCGCGGCTTAGCGCGTTTTGATGCCTGGCGCTGCCTTATGTCCTTAGGTGTATATGTATATCCTTACCGTTTATTTAAACACAGTTACTGTTACGTAGGTTATAGACCGATTCTGAAGCCTTATATATAAAGAGGTCATTTGGAAATACTATTAAATATTTTCATAGAGGTCATACTATATAGTTCAAGACAACTCGAAGATGGGGTCCTCCATGGGTATCTCTAAAGAAAAGGTAATCATCATCGGCCCGTGACCGGATGACTAAAGAAATGCGATGCCAACTCTATTTGTTCACGTGATATCAAACTATGTGATTAGTTTTAAGACTCATACTGCCGGCTAAGACCCGTTTAATATCAGAGCAACGATTGTTTGAAAGTACGTTAACCTGAAATAATCCATAATTTCGAACCTCGAGACTGTGATGGTTTGTTCGAGTTGACTATTGGGTTCCCCATTAGAGCAACACTATATAGATTGCAATCATGCATCCGCACGTAACACAACATCACATAGAAAATATAAGAAAAAAAAAATCAGGGAAGAAAGATCAATAGCCAATGGCTAGTAATTCATGTAGCCGACATTGTCTGTTGATAGTTGATAGGAAGAGTTGTTGTAGAAAAGACTGGCTGGGGAATTCGGAATGTCCGCCACGTGACCGGGCAAGAGCCGCTAGGGAACAACCGGCATCCGACTTCGACCTTTGCAACTCAAACACAGGCCCAAGAGGGATACCATCACCGTCGTCTCCTCCCCATCCATTGCAAGATGAGCTCTCTCCGCTTCGCTCGCTCTGCCCTCCGGGCCCGTCCCTCTGCCTTCCGCGTTCCTCTCCAGCGCAGAGGTTACGCCGAGGCTGTGAACGACAAGATCAAGCTTTCCCTGGCCCTTCCTCACCAGGTACGCCCGATCCCGTTGTTCCCTCTTTGCACACCTATATGTTGCCTTAACTGACCATTTTCCTACTTCATAGACTATCTTCAAGTCCACCGGCGTGTACGTTTGTTCCGAACCCCGACCTACCGAGAGTTAAAGGTCGGCCCCTGCCTCTTCCGGAGCCGTACTTACGATCTTTTCCATGTAGTGTCCAGGTCAACATCCCCGCCGAGTCCGGAGAGATGGGTGTTCTCGCCAACCACGTTCCCTCCATTGAGCAGCTCAAGCCCGGTCTTGTTGAGGTCGTTGAGGAGGGCGGTGCTACCAAGAAGTTCTTCCGTACGTCCGACCGCCCATGTTGACATCGCGCCGCGAGCCAGGACTGGTCTATGCGGCCACATCAATGCAATACTGAACATCGCTGACATGCATACCTCGTGCTACTACAGTCTCCGGTGGATTCGCCGTTGTCCAGCCCGACTCCCAGTTGAGCATCAACGCTGTTGAAGGTTTCCCTCTTGAGGACTTCAGCTCCGACGTATGTCCCGAACCTCGACCTGTATCCTGAGATACGTACTAACGAACCTTTTTTTTCCGACACAGGCCGTCAAGAACCAGATCGCCGAGGCCCAGAAGATTGCCAGCGGCAGCGGCAGTGAGCAGGATATCGCTGAGGCTAAGATTGAGCTCGAGGTAAGTAGAACTCATGTTTATTTGGTGGAAACGAAATGAGCGGTCAGCTAATTTTTTGCATAGGTGCTCGAGACCCTCCAGGCTCACCTCAAATAAATTACCTGATGTACATATCCACTCGCGATTCCAGCCTTGAACGTGTAGAACTATAACCAATTATTATTCTTTATTGACCTCTCAAGCACGTGCTTCGATAACATCCTTACTATTGTTTTACCTATTTAAGATTCTTTGCACTTTTCTGGGTTGCAGGCTTCGCTGCACACCTTCCACCGCAGTCATGACTCCTGCACTTAATAATTTACGCGCCCCCTTCCCACCTCACTGAACTATAGCTATACAATATCTAATAAGATCACTTGTTCATACTCTATTTAGTCAACTATTCACCATAATATCTTTCCACCGACAGTATGTAGCATATATTAACACAGAGCATGTCAGATTCAACACAGATACAACCGCATAAGGATCCAACACCTGCTCCAGGGCGCTCCGTTGACAGTGCGAGACATGTGAGAACCCAAGGATTCAGTCAGCTTCTTTCAAAGCACCTAAGGATGAGCCCAAAGGCCAAAGTGAAGCTGGTACAAAACCCAGACACCTTTTCCCCTCAGGATTCAAGCTCGGACGACTGCACGACTTCCTGACTTACATCACACCAGTTTGAGATGCTTTCTCATGCTATGTTACTCCTTACTCTGAGCGACAATCTTTTCTTTTAGTCTGTCTTACTAATCCTTTCTTGGAGTGGCTTTCTAATGTTATTCTTTGTTTTGAGTGGTAATCATGTGGTTAAAGCTCGCATTAATCCTTGCTTTAGGGTCATCATTAAGAAGAAGAAGGTTCTCTTCCGAGATATCCAGGTCGGATATCACACGTGTAATACAGACATGACTTTTCTACAATAATAGTCATCGACTCTGTTGAAGTGTGCACACAGTTTAAAGGCAACAGTGGTCTTAAAGGAACAACATGCACGAAACGAACCCATTAGAAAGCTAAGGTCCAATGTGAAGGTGAATACATAACAACATATCATGACAGGGAAAGAAAAGCAACTGGTAGGCAGATGAGAAAAGCCACAAAGATGTATAAAAGAAAAACGCCATGTACTGAATCGACATATCCCTCCCATCCAGAACCCATATCCATAGCCATATCCATTTCCTCGTCCTGTATTTGAGGTACGTACGTACATTTTCGGCGTAGAATTTTCCTGTCCATGATTTTATATCTCTGTTCAGGGCCCGTTTGGTTATCATAAGCAGTGAAGAGTGTTTCTCTAACTCTTCTGAGTTGTGGTACCTAGGGCTAAAAGAAAGACTAGACAGAATCAACGTTTGCATGCATCATTAAGTTGCCATTCCATCGTGTCGATATCAAGGGGTAGATCGTAATAACATGAAGAACAAAAGAGGAGGGGAACACAACGGGGGCGAGATATACGACATCAAAATCAAGTAAGCATCTATACATGTGAAAAGAGGTTCACGGGGAAAAAGAATTGCCCGCCGAAGATACGTCACATCTGTCAGGTGAATTCTACACTGTGTTGTCTTTCTTGTCGGGCGCGAGCTCGTTCCGCTCGTCTTCGTCGCCGATTGCTTGCGTAGTCTCCGCTTGCTTCTGTCCCGGTGAATGTACCAGGGGATGTGATGCTCCCTGGGCCATACGGCAGACTGGAAGGTGCATGTGGCGGGGGAGGAGGTGACATATGGCTCATGTTTTGGGGAGGGGGAATCGGTGGTGGAGGCACGCTCCCAGATGGGGCCGTGGACATTCCAGCTGCGGCAGCGGCGGCGGCAGCTTCCTGTTCTCGCTGCATTCGTTCGTGCTGTTGACGCTCTAATTCCTCAACGCGGCGCCACCGGTCGTAGTTACCTTCGTTGCCTGACAGGGAGCTTGCACTTCCGGCGCGACGACGAGAGTTTCTCCGTTCCCTACGTCTTGCTTCGCGACTTGCGGCTGCCTCTTCCTCGGTTAACCTTCTGAGCGTGACATGCCGGCCATCGTTGTGCATTTTGACTTTCACCGATACCGGAGGGGAGCTCGTCTGATCATCTCTGTGTCTACTGCTGCTCCGGTGTCTGCTGCTGCTCCGGTGTCTACTGCTGCTCCGGCGGTGATGGCTGGAGGCAGCACCCAGGGCACTTCCAGCAGCTGCTCCTGCCGCAATATTGGAAGGATCAAGTCGAGAGGGAGCTTGACCTGGCATTTCCGAGGTTGGCGCACCTGGGGGTAAATCAGAATGATGCCCATCGATTGCCCCGGACATTGCCGGATCCCCAGTTAAAGCTGATTCTCCATATGAGGGCCCCCGCGGAGGTCGTGTCAGCTCAGTAGATGAGATGTCAGTCGCGGTGAAGGAGTCGGCTCGTCTGCGAGGTGGGTACCCATCTCCAGTATAGCGTCGTTTGCTGTCGGCTCGTGCAAGCCTTTCCTCCTCTCTCTCCCGACGGCGCATATCTTCTACACGACGATCGTCATCATTTGCCTTGCGACGGGTGAACATGTTCTTGAGAGCTGCAAAGGCACCAGCACCAAATAGGGCATTTCGGGCTCGATGAGGTCGGTCATGGTCATTATCAGAAAAGTAAGTTGAATTGTAGTAGTATGACGACCCGGGACTTTGAGGTCTACTCGGGGGTCGGCTCGGTGGACGATTGAGAGGGGTTCTGTGGCTTGGTTCGGGCCGTCGTCCATCGTCCATCCTACTCATTGTAGTCTCCGTCATGCTGTCACTTCGGTTATGGGCGGGTCGATACCGGCCAGATTCGGCATCATTATCTCGGTTTCTTCTTCTGTCGAAGAATTTCTTAGCGAGGAAGGCACCACCGCCCACGGCACCAAGTTTGAGTAGTTTATCGCCCCAGCCTTTACGCTGGGCTCCTTCATCTGAGTACTTTTCCGAAAGGTAAGACGTTTGAGAGTCCTCATAGCCATCCCTTCCCCTACTCCGAGAGCGACGCCTGAAGAGTGAGGCCAGGCCTGCCCCTGCGGCTCCCGCGGCAGCCATTCGTCCGAAACTGCTCTGGCGATGACCAGCAGGGCTGGGGCCAGGGGGCCCAGAGACATAGCTATGTCGACTGTCAAGGTCAGGTCCCGGTGGATATCCCTCATCATCATACAGGTACGACAGGACGAAAAACGTAACCAAGAGAGCAAAAGCGGCGACGGAATATAGTATGAATAACGACTTTGGCGAACCATAAAGGGTGAGTCCTAAGGGAATCTGGATAAGTCCTAGAATAGCAAGGGCTCGGCCAATCCATCGGTGGATCTGACGGATATGAAGTTAGCTCTCGAGATGAGTGTTGGGGCAATAGTGTTCTTCGCAACTTACTACCAATTTCAACGGTACTCGGTATCTTTGTCGCTTGCTTTCTACCTTATGAAGGAACCAGCCCCACATAATCTGAAAGACAACCATGACATAGATCGCCAGTCCAATTCCGTGGTGAGGGTTTGTTAGGCTCCTTTCCGGGCCGACTGCAAACCATCCGCAGACGAACACCACCGTGCTTAGCAGTAGAGTTAGGACCTGGAACCAGGCATGCAACTTGAATGCCACGAACGGATTCCACCGAGAGTAGTATCGAATGATTAATATAGATATTGGAACAAGACCTAGAAATACGATAGTCCCAATAACTCCATGTACGACTATTAGGGTACGATAGTAGGGCATATCCTTGAATCGGTTTCCCATGCCTGAAATCAATGTAAGAAAGAGAGCTTCCCAAGGTCAGAATTCCACATACCATTGTATTGCATTGTGTCAAAATTGACCCCCATCAAGTTTGGCAAGAGGAATGTGTCACGCCCTGCGTCCCATGTCCCATCGCCGACATGCAGAGTATCCGAGGCATACGTGCTGCTCCCAGGAGCCGTAAGATCCGAGTTACCAGTCATGGTGTCCAGTAGTTTTGTATGTTCCGACTATATGCAACTATGCTGTCTCAAATAGCGATCTTGCGACACTGGAATGCCGGAATAGATTCCCGAAGGAGATCTAATAGATCCCCCACACCAGAGAATGCACCATGCGCCAGTAAGAGATATTGATTTGAGCACAATACGTCAGTGACCAGATGAATTGTAGAAAGCGATCGCAAAGGGCACGATAAATCGAAAGTGGTTTGCTCGGCTGAAACTGATGATCAGATGTTTACCACCGTACGCGCTTCAGGATGGGGATGTAGATAGTAAGACGAAAGAAAGGCGGGGGAGGTAAGTGAGGATGGATGAGAAGTTGAACAACCGGGCCAAACAGCGATGAATTCTGAACAGTTAGATTCAAGTCCAAAATCAAATTAATTGACCAAACAGGGGAACCATACCAACCGCAGTTTCGATCTTGTCTGCCACGGTAGGGGAGATTGGAGGCTGGAATGTAGATGCATTTGGATTCTTCCAGCTCCGATCAACTGTTTTCCGTTTGGGGTTTAGCGGGCCAGCGCATATCCCGGACAACCAGCCGCTGACTCAGCCATCCTCAACCGCCGACCGCCTGCCGCTTTTGGCAGTATCGCGTGCCGTGCCGGGTCTTTCATATCTTATCAGTCACTCCCCAATCGATGACGACTACTCCAAGTGCCATGAGTCCAGTCTCATAGTCCTTTCTATCTATTTTTTTTTTAATAAGTATTCGAGAAAACACCTGGTGGAGTCTTCATTTCCGGACTCTTCAATGAATTGGCGGAAAGATCCGACACGAAGGGAAACATCGATTACCTTACCTTGACCACTGGATTGATAAGCGACTACAAAGTTCGTGATAGCTCACACCCCGTTATCGCCGAGGCAAGGAGGTTCTGATCCTCTGGATTCCGGTCGCTTGGCGAAGTGAAGAGGCGGAATTTTGGCGTTGGTCCTTCCTCTCGTCCATTTTACAAACTCCCAGCGTGTGCAAATCACACGGTTCCGAGATCATGTCGTCCCAACTAGAGATCTTCCTCAAGGCCCTTTCTCGGTATGTGCTGCGGACGTCGGCTAAGGCCTTGGCGAGAGAATACCCCCGCTCTACTGACTCAGTGACACTGATACATTCTTTGGTACAGCCTCTTAGGATGGATATAGTACGTCTTCACCTTGTGCTAACGTTCGCTGTACCTTCTGAAATGGCTTTGACGACGTATTGAACGTACCCGAAAACTGACCCGCGAAGCACGCTATGTTGGTCCGCATCCTTCTATCCTCAATTAATCTCCAACATTCAGCGACGTTCGACAGTTGGATTGGCCATTGATTTCCCCACCATTAATACTTTGGGATATGTGTACTACACTGCGTATACAGCCGCCTTCCTATACTCCCCAGTGATTCGTCGCCAATATGCCGCTCGTCATCCCGGGTCCGAAGGGTCTACCGTGCGATTTAATGACTTTGCTTTTGCGGTTCACGCTCTTATTCTCAGTGCCTTAACTTACACACAGTTTTGGCCCGCGATCTGGGGATTTAAGGTTTCGCGCTTCCAACGAGTTAGTAAGCCAGTCGCAGGCTTGTTCTGGGGCTCTATCGTGGCCGTTGCTATTTTAATCTTTATCGTCCTTGGTAAAAGCCCCGATGGGGGCTATGATCCATCCACCTGGGGATGGATCGACGTGGTAAGCAGCCAAAAAAAAAAAGGTCGATGTACCTGCTTATTGCTAACACACGACACTATCTATTTTAGGTATACGGTCTATCCCACGTAAAAGTACTGGTCACCGTCACCAAGTATGTGCCGCAGGCGTGGGTAAACTATAAGCGCAAATCCACTCAAGGGTGGCACATTGGTCAAATCTTGCTGGACATAGCGGGCGGTGTCTTCTCCTTGGTCCAATTGTTTCTTGACTCGAGTTTCCAGGACGATTGGAGCGGCATCACGGGAAATCCTATCAAGCTCCTGCTGTCGAACATCTCGATCTTTTTTGATATTCTCTTCATGGTCCAGCATTACATTCTCTATAGGGACGCAGGCGATAAAGGAACCAAGCACCAGGACCCAGATGTTACCACCCCTTTGTTGACCGAGTCCAACGGCGTACAGAGGACAGAAGATGTCTGAGAGGACTGTGGAGAGATGCTGATAAGGCTGTGTAGTATTGGAAGGGATGATATACATTTCTATCTTTTAGTATCTTTCTTTTTTTCTTTTTCTTTTTTCCCATTTTTGGATTGCTTGATAGACTGTTGTTCTTCTGAATTTGCCGCTTAACGGCGAGAGAATGTCTTCAAACTACGATGATAAGCGCCTGAGATCTCTATTAATCTCGGGTGAAGGGCATGAATAGACATGAATGTGATAGAAGTGAAGAAGTTTGTGGGGCAAAAAAACGCTCTTCCAGTGACATGTCAGCTGAAACATCGGACTAGACTCGACCCGTTCCGTCCCAAGAAGGGTAGTAGTTTGTTGCACCAGCGCCTGTATAGAATGAGATGCAGAACCGACATTGTCATCAACTGATGAACTACTAGTAGTTACCGTGACACCGCTCTTTTGCAGCTGTAGTGGCGCACCATTTTGCTTATCCCTCCAATGGCGAGGGTGATGGCGCGTCCCCACAGGGGAATCCACCAATACGAGAATTGGATCTATGCATATCTGTTGGAACCGCTGCAAGACCGGTGGGAATGAGGCTTATCCGCTAGGACCCGATGAGCGGTGGACATAACTGGATTCGGTCATGGTCATGGCGTCCAACGATTTGGCGGGACATTTTTTGGCTTTGAAGCCCCAGCCTTGCGCGGGGGGCCTGAGGATGCCAATTGCATATTGTTTCCCCAATGTACAACAATTGGTACAACCACAAAAAAAAAGGGTCCTCTATCTTCCATGGACCGTGAAGACAAAGAGTCGGAGATCCCGGCTTGGGTCAAGGACAAGTCCGGAGGGGCTGAGGCTCTTGACCTTTAACTTCCCCTCGCTTATAGATCCATGGACGGGCTTCCAGGGTACCTCCGAACACGGGATGACTTATGCAAGGTCTCTGTAACCATTCCAGCACCAGTCACAGCCCACAACCATGTAATGCATAGCTTGGGGAATACTAGCGCGATGACTCGAATGAGAAGTCCTAATCCAGTCAAGTCACAAAGACCGTAACCGTGGTCTCGGCATGAGTTTTTCAGCCCTACCAGGGAAAAGGCCCAAGTGGAAAGTGGGACAATTTTGGTTGCCAAAGAAGTAAGAACACACTAGTGGTCGGGTGGTTGTCGATCTCTAACCTCTCTATCCGAGCGAGCCAATCAGCACAAGCCACAGCCAGTTTCAGTCTGAATTGGGGTTGGATCCTCAGGCTCTTATTGGCAACCCAACGGAATGAGATGCTAAGAATAATTTATTTCACTTCCTTCCCAAGAAAGTATATTGTTCTGTTATTTTATTGCGTATTTCTTTTTTGACAACTCCATACTACTACTGTGTACTGTCTTGTGTCCCTCCGGATTTGCTCGGACTCGCCCCCAGGGCTCCAGATCATCGCCAAACCGATCGAGTAGGAGTCCACACCTCCCCGGCCTCTTCCCACATCTGTCTCTGATCCTCTCTCTTTCTCTCTTCCCAAGATGCCAATTGCTCATTCGTTCGCGGTATATGACCCAAGTCTAAGTTTAGGATCCTGAGGCGGTTCAAAATGTCTCTGATTATTATTATGATTATAATATTATTAATTCTATTTTTTTTTTTTTTGACTTCCTTCTGGCACGTGGACTCCAACCACACAACAACAACTCGGAAATGGAGAAAGAAACCACTGTTTTCCCTCCTGGCGATCACAAAAAAAATTAAAATAAAATAAAATAAAAATAAAAAAAAAGGACCGCCAACGAAGCATTGGATGTACCTCACAGTCTTCCGAGACACATATCTGGTCCAAAGTCTCTTGCAGACACGAACTCACCACTCATCTAGACCCTCCTCCAACTAAACCCGTTCGACTGTCAGCTCGCAAAAAAACCACTGCATAGCCACCACGTCTTACTCCCTCAAACGGTCTTCCCTACAACGTGGGGCCCCTGTTGATGTCACCAGCTGATATTATATATTTCTTCATCTTTCGGATCGGAGATAGACGTTGGAATCATCATTATTGTTGTTATTATAATCTGGATGATTATTTATGATCTTTTTTTTCCCTTTCTTCTTTACTTCAGTTCTTCTATATCATTGCGTGCTTGCCATCTTTCTTACCGGGCCTTGGATCTACATCTCGGATATTGAAACTGAACTGTGATTCATATCTATATCTACTTCTACTCTACATACACAGACACATACACATCCACATCACTAGTTATTAGAACAACTAGACCTCCACATCCATAACCCAATTGTTCAATCTATCAAAATTCCTCAATTGCATGGGACCATGGACCCGTCAACCACCTTCGATCTACCAGCGGGAGAATACCCAGCTATAGATATACAAACCGGCCTCGGCATCTCTATACTTCCCTCTAAACGCCAATCCGCATACACCCCAGAAGCCTGTTCCCCATACCCACCCCAACAACACCTCTACACCCCACCAACCCTCCAACACTACGTCCTCCCTGATATGTGCGACATGGCCGATCTAATCCCCTACACAATGGAACGGGTGCATCTCCGCGAACCGTCCGAACTGGAGAACAACATGCTGTACGCCCCATTCCGCCGCGCGGGGGACTTCTCTTCCACATCCTCCTCCTCCACCACCACCTCCTCGATACATTACCCAACTTGCGACTCATTCGACAGCACCACAACCAACCCCAACAACACAGGCAATCTCCACCCAAACGACTACTACCAAGGAGGACCATCAGAATACATGCACACTCCATCCTCAATATCCTCCTCCTCTCCCTACTACCCCCCGGACAACAACAGCACCACACCCACATACCCCCCACTCTCTAGTCCAACATCCGCCACAGCAGCCGTAGTCTCCGCCTCTGCCTCATCATCACGCTCGCTCTCCATACCCCCGCAAGGCTCTGCCAACCAAAAAGACCTCACGAACTTCGGCATCCAAAACGCAGACCAGACCTGGCGGTGCGCGTACCCGGGCTGCACGTCGCAGACGATCTTCCGGCGGGGCTGCGATCTCCGGAAACATTACAATCGGCACCGGAAGCATTTGTTTTGTCGGCATCCGGGATGTCCACAGGCTATGGCAGGCGGGTTCTCGAGTAAGAAGGATCGGGATAGGCATGAGGCCAAGCATAATCCGGTGGTGTGTTGCGAGTGGCCGGGTTGTGAGAGGATGTTTAGTCGGGTTGATAATATGAAGGATCATGTTAGAAGGATTCATCGGAGGAGGGAATGATCTCTCTTTTTCTTTTTCTTTTTCTTTTTTATGTTTTTGAGTTCTTTCCTTTCCTTTTCTGTTTGTTTGGTTTGTTGCTTATATTGGATTTAATGATGGGTGGGCGGTTATATATATGGATGAACCTGTACCAGTATTATTAGACGATTTTCCTTTTTGTCGATGAAACGTGTATTTCTGTCAACTAGTTCAGCTGGCTATCACTTTTGACTCCTAAAACAGAGAATGGAGTCTCATGACTATTTCCGCGAAAAGACGCCGCTATTCCCTAGATGTACTTGTAAGAAAAGAGATGGGAAGAAAAACCATCTCTGAAACGCAAAATGAAGCATAGCGTATTTTGGGAAGAAAGAAATAAAATAAAAAATGATTTAGAAAAAAAAAAAAAAACCTTCACTAGACGCCCAACCTCGATTCCTGATTCCTGTACAATCCCACGCTTCTTCATAAACGTAGCGTATATCCGGACATGAAACGAATGACAAACGATAAATGTGGCTCGTAACTCTAGACATCTGGTATCTCGAACAAGTAATTAATGGACAAGACAAAAAGGAGAATAGTATGAGAAATATGGCAGAGATTCATAATGCATGCACAGTGTACATCAAAAAGGTGGGGGGATAGAAGGCAAAACATCGCGAAGATGACCGCGTCATTCTCGATAATAGTGAGAAAGCCATCTTCTCACAGGTAGAAGTCGATAAGTATGATGCGCATATCATATAAACATTTAATCAAGAGTTGATTCGACGGCGGCGACCTCGCGCGCTGCCTTCTGGTCTTTGCGAAAGGACCAGCCGGAGCTGGGGATCATCCTTGCTTTTGTCCACATGATGGACCCGCACGTGTCTGATTCCGTCAGCATCTTCGACATCATTGCGCATGGCAAACAAGGGGAAGCTTACCGCTGGAGATTGTCGGGTCGTGGGTATTTATGTTGCTGGTCTGGACAGAACGGGCACACATAACCGGGGGAATTATGGACCAGGCCATGTCTTATCATCTCGTTCTTGCGTTTGAACCCTTTTCCGCCGATTCCACGAGGACAGCCCTCAATGGGACAGAAATGGGGTCGGTCTTGCGAGTGAACATTCGCATGGGAACTGTTCTGTATCAGCTTGAGCTCTGGAAAGCACTCAACAGATAGCTAAATTAATATATGATGGCGAAGTGGTGAGACCTACTTCAATAGGTATTGAGTTTGAAAAGGCGGAGCGGTGCACCCCGGGTACTGACATTTGTAGGCTCCCGAGGTGAAAACCCCATTGTGTTGCGGACTTGGATTGTATGATGACCGTTCACACGTCCCCGCTGGGGTTTGGTCCGTGGGTGTTGGATAACTCGTCGCAGGGCTTTTAGCTTCACAATGTGCGATGTCATAGGTGGATGTAATATAAGGTATGTCGGATTTCTGAGGTCTCCAGTACGAGCTTTGCGCTGCCGGAGATGACACGGCTGATAAGTCTTTGGTACTCGCAGGTGACAGATGTGAGTAAGGGCTAGGAGGGATCTGGGGAGGAACGAAATGGCCCGGCCGTTGATGCTCCCAGACAGGGTCACTCCTGAGTCCCGGTGGAGAACTAGCCGTGACAGGTGGTAGAGAATAGGGAGAGGAGCCATTGACGCGTACAGCGGGCTCATTGACATGAGCTATCCCACGTAGTGCAGTCTGAATGGGGGGCAGAGTGGTGGTATTGTCCGGTGAGTGGAACGGGGGCAACACATCCTGCGACTGATGTACGGAGATTGCATATTGACGTAAAGGCGGGCTGAACGGTTTCTTCTCCGTGATACTGGGAAGGGCAGACGGTGGTGGTTGGGAAATCTTTGGAGACAAGATTTCCGTTTTCACGCCAGCGCGCGCGTCAGGAGAAGGAATGTGTGATTTCACTGGGATCTCTGGAGGCTCCAAGGGGTCATCACTGGGCTTTGGTAGATCTAACAGCGCAAGAGCACGCTTAGCTGCTTCACTCGGATCCGTCTCTGATTGAGGCTCTCTAGGCTTTGCCGGCTCCACCACGGGGCTCTCCAGCTTTGGCTTCTCAGGCTTAACGATAGGCTTATCCAGTAGATCATCACAGAGAATGTCACGCAGGTGCTCTGGACGAAGTGGGTCAGATCTCTCATAATTGGCAATATCAGGTCGGTTAGGGTCTATATAGCTGATCAGCACCGAGTTGCCCTCGTTTGTTTCGGGCTGGTATAGGTTCGATTGAGGCTTACGGGAACCGTCCGGTGTTCCCTCGCCTGGAGAATATTTAAATTCGCCTTCGGGCTCCTTGGCCTCCTTGACTATAAACGGAGGAGTCGGATCTTTGTGGGGCTTATAATCCGGCTTTGTCGCCTCCAGCCCGGGAGAACGACGGTCCTCATCGGGATCATATGATTCTGTCATGGAGGCGGCGGTTTTTGACGCATCAGGCGCGCCGCACCTTCTATAGTTTACTCTGGCCCTTTGAGATCACCGTTTGCTCTGAACCCGTTGAAACACCGGTTCAGAACCTGACTGCCCGCCCAGCGAATGTACAATTAAGGAAATAAATAATTGGGGTGCGCTTGGCCAACCGATTGATCCCCAGATATCCTGTTGCCTGTCAGTTCGCGCCCAGCAAAATATTTTCAAAAGAAATAGACTAGAAGACGGAGACGAATCGCTGAACAGAAATCTGATAAGGATGTTGATGGATTATAACATGTGAAAACCATAGGAAGCAAAAACCCACACCCAGATAAGGAAATAAACAAGGAGAAATGGGGAGGGGAAAAAAGAGAGAAAATAGCAATCCAACTACGGTTGCGGCGACTAATAAGATAAGTAATAGCCCACTCCTGGAGACGTTGTGGGATCAATCAAGCTCCGATGTCAGAAAAGATGGAGACCCCATGAGTGTTACCATGTCGGGTAAACCACCTGACATTAGACCAATCACCACCGCATCGGTGGTGCGTGCAGGAGACGTCCTACTCACAGAGAAAAGGAATGAGGTGCACTTTTGGAGTGTGGAGTCTTGATTTTTTTTTTCACCCTCAAGACACCCCCGACTTTGCCGCTCTTACCGTGGACAGGGCAGATAAGGAAAACATAAACAAATAAACAAATAAGTGAAAGGAACAGGAACAGGAACAAGAGATAGCTCATTAAAGATGCAGAATAAGCTCACCTGCTGAAAGAACTTAAGACACGGAGTACACGGCAGAATTCAGGCACCCGCCGGCTTTAAAGATGAGGCTCAATCGGAGACAATTTGCACGTCACGATTGAGGATACGGAGATGATGCGCCGTCCGCTTGAGATTGAGAAGCGCAAATCTCAAGGAGTGGGTGGGGAGTCGGCGGACCAAATGGTAAGAGGGATAATGAGGATGGGACAATATCCAAGATTCGCGACGATCAAAATGGTGGTGATAATCTAGGCGACGACCCAAGTAGTAGCCGCCGGCTTGGAAACAAGTGGGGGGGCGAAGAGGGAAAACAACAGTGGTTTATGGCACAGGCATAATAATCGCAGCGGCGGCGCCCGTGTGGGTTGCAATGGTTGTCAGATGGACAGGCCAAGAGAAGGGAAATTGACAATAATAATAGTAATCCGAATAGGAATAATAATAAGAAGAAGAAGAAGAAAAAAAAAGAAGGATAACAATAATGATCACAATAATAGTAATGGCATTAAGAGAGCATTACTATTATAATAAAATTATAATGATGGTCGAGAAACGGCTGGTGGAATGAAGCTAATAGTACTGGGAGCGGGAGTGACCGCCTGGCAATAGGCTGGCTTTTTAGTTCGAAGCGGTCAGCGAGGGTAAAAGCCCGAGAAGGGGTCGTCGCAGAGAATAGAATAAATAAAATAAAAGTAAGAAGGGAGGGGGGGGGG